>NC_033629.1:10906615-11029670 GCF_001540865.1 Ananas comosus | reverse complement strand
TGAGTTTTTTATCCTTTTTTTTTTTTTCTTTCTGTGATAAAAAAAAAAAGAATTGGTCTAAATTTAAAATACTACTCCCGAGATCTACTATATTAGTCGTTGGTCTTTACTCTGGACGCTCTCACTACACAATCTAGTTTTTAACCAAAGAGGCTATATTAGGCGAAAGCAAAAGTAGAATAATCTGGTTGATGATAATATATGCAACAACTAATTTAAAAATTAAAAATATTAGGTAAACTTCAAATACCACCCCTGTGGTTCCGTATTTTATCATTTTAATGTCATGTGGTTTAAAGTGTATCAAGTTAGTGTCAAGTAGTTTCATTTTTTTTTTTCTTTTTGTCAGCTTTTTCGTTAATATTTCGTTAAACTATACACAAAAAACTTCATGTACCCCATTTAGGTTTATCGAATATTCACTTTAGTATTCTTTAGTTTTAACTTTATCACTAATTTAACAAAAAAAATTAGTGGAATCGATAATAAAAAAATAAAAATAAAACCATATGACACTAAAAATAAAACCATATTCACTTTAGTATTCTTTAGTTTTAACTTTATCACTAATTTAATAAAAAATTTAGTAAAATCAATAATAAAAAAATAAAAATAAAATTATATGGCACTAAATTAATATATTTTTAAACTACGTGATATTAAAGTGAGAAAGTGTGAAACTATTTAGATGGTATTTTTAAGTTTTTTTCTAAAACTTAACAATAATATTTGAGGTTCAGTAATTAATATTTGAAGTGTAATGATAACATATCATCATCAGGTATATTTAGGAGTACATGTAGCAGCACTATAACGAGCCTGATTGGTTGGTACTACCTACTACATCTACATCTTCCGTGCCAATTTCCTATACTTTGGGGTACATTTTGATATCAGCATAGGCATCACGGATCCGTGGGCCCCAGATGATCGAACGGCTGTGGATGGTGGTGCGGTACAGAAGAACCAACTGGAGCCAACCAGTTTGTGGGACCCTCCCCCTCCATCCCTCGTTGGACTTGGTGGGGACCACAACACCTTGCACGAGTCCCTAGAACAGTGGAAACAAATATTTAATTACATTAAATTATTATAAAACAAAAAGGATAGCGAGTTTGCGTGTACGTGGGGGCAGTGGTGGCTTTGGTACAATTAAAATTACGGAGCAACGTTAACGGTGCGACCTACCGTCTCGGGTTAAAATTTAATTACAACATATTTTCAACTAAATTTATTTATTACAAATATTTTTAAAAAAAGTTAACAGCGGACGCTCTCTGTAAACGTATCAAATAGCTTAATATATCCTTATACAAAAATCTTAATATTTTCAAATATATTCCTACTGTTTAAATCTGTTAAAAAAAATATAATTAATTATAGATAAAATATTTAACTCTGGTTAGTAAGTAAGGTAAATTGATTTTTTTTAATTCTCTTATATTATTGGTGATGGTAGAAAGAAAAAAAAATAACAGTTGAAAATTTTTGAATTTTTTTTTTTATATAATTCTAAGAGTTGGTACTTTTGGAGGGACATATTTATAATTACAAAAACGTTATTTCACTTAACTTCTATTAAAAAATAAATAATGTTCTAACAGTAACAAATCAGAAAGACAAATATGAATATTATTGTATTTTTATATTGATAAATAAATATAAAAAATTAAATTTTGTAGGAATATATTTGTTATTCGATATATTTACAAAGAACTTGCATGCAATTAATCTTTTTTAAAAAAATGTTAAGGCTAGGTATACAAAGATTGATGTAAATCTTATATTTTATTCAATAAAAAATTTATATTCTTTCATTAATTTTATCAAATAATTTTTCTTAATAATAAAAATCCAGAAGAGTCAATAGAAATGTGGGAAGTATAAGATTTGCACCTATATATAGGCCTACAAATAGTATTTTGTAAAATTAAAATTAAAGACAAATCCTAGGTGTACATGTATGGAGTAAACATAAAATTTAGAAAAAACTTCAAATACCACTCCTGTAATTTTACAATTTTTCACTTTAGTACCCTATGGTTTAAAGTATATCAAATTTAGTGCCATGTGGTTTTATTTTTATCTTTTTATTATCGATTTCACTAATTTTATTCGTTAAATCAATAACAAAGTTAAAACTAAATGGTAGTAAGGTGAATATTCGATAAACATAGATGAGGTATCTGAAGTATTTTGTCTATAATTTAACGAAATATTAACAAAGAGGCTGACGAAAAGATAAAAATGAAACCACAAGACACAATCTTGATACACTTTAAACCACAAGATACTACAGTGAGAAAGTACGAAACCACAAGGGTGGTATTTGAAGTTTACCCTAAAATTTACACTGATCTATCCAAAGGCCTATATTTTTTACTAGACTTATCAATTTCTTTAAATGCTAAAAATGGGCAAAACTATTATAAATCTCAGAGTAGATGAGATGTAAGAATTACACATACACAGATTTACGTCCAATACTTGCCAAAATTAAAATATAATAAATATCTATAAAGAAGATTAAAATTAAGAAGCAATGCTACCCTTGCACCTATAAGATATGCATAAACCTTAGGCACTTCGCCCATCTATAGCACTATATTTTTTTCATTAACCTTATCAACTTATTGTTTTAATACTAGAATCACACAATGATTTTCTACATCTCAGGATGAATACAGTATAAAATTTATACTTATATATAGGTGTACATGTAGTTCTTTTCGAAATTCAAGTCTAGGGAAGATCAATATAAAATATTGAATCATTCGAATATTAATTTCATAGAAATTAAATAGTGATTCTTTCTTTATGGTGGATTTTTTGAACCAATTAATGCCTAGATAATAAATTTAAGTTCTTGATTTCTTATATATAGCTATTTAAGCAGTGTAGTTCAAATCAAGGATTACAATTTTATATATAAAGAAAAGAAATGATAAAAAAAAAAAATGTCTTTCATGAAACTTTTTTTTCTTATATGAATAATAATTATTGGAATAAACAATTAACATGTTATATTAGTTTCAAACCTATAAAATCTAAATAATGGGCTACTTTCTTAAGCTATATAATGTAAATTGATTTCATGATTTTTATGAATATGACATATATAGGAGAGATCATGAGAATATAATATGACGTTTTGGTCATTCAAAAGAGTTTAAAAGTCTCAGGTATAAGCCTTTAAATTAAAATTAATGAGTGTGAGATGTACAATAACTTACAAAATATTTGATGACATGTGCATACTTGTACTAAAAAATAAAGTGGTGAGAGTGATACAGTACAAGACTTGGAGAAAAGCGAATTGTATTAAATGAAGGGGTTAGTTGATTTACATATGAAAAGAAAAAAAAATTAAAAATTTGCATATGAAAATAGTTTTATCTATAAAAAATAATTAGAAGTATAAATGATTCATATTTAGAACTCAACTTAATCTATATGCGTAAGCTAATAGGCCGAATGCATTTTAAAGACGGTCAGATTAATTCTTTTATTTATTTATTTATTTTTTTAAGAGATAGATGGCACGCTATCCGCTTCGTTTATTTCATTTAGAAATAAATTTAACTGGAAATGTGAATCAACTAGGATTCAAACTTGGGTCTCGGTACCAACCACCAGGCCCTTTGCCACTTATACTAGGGACGATCAGATTAATTCTTGAGTGATGTAGATCTAAATAGAGCAGAAACTTTATTAATTACATATCATTTTTATATATAAATAAATTCGTTTAAAATTAGTTCTTTAAAACTGATTCTAAAATTAGATATTATACACAAAATTAGTTATACTTATCAAAAGTTTATAATTGTAAATCAATCAACTTTAATATTATACTTAGGTATAGTCCCGATAGCTAGTATCGCTGGTATAAATTCGTGCGGTTTCACGTGGATTGGCTACTAGTATCATCCATTTTGTTCAGTTTTTAAAATAAATTTAACTGAAAATATGAAGCAACTAGATTTTGAACTTGAAATCTCAAATGCCAATTATTATACTCTATGCCACTTAGAAACGGCCGATATTTATGTAATCTTTTATTAATAGGCTAAATTGCATAGTTGGTCCTTGGAAAGTAAGAAGTGTGACACTTTCGTATTGAAATTTTTAATTTATAATAAATTTTATTTAAATTTTTAATATTATTATAATCAAGTCTTACATGCTAATTTAGTTAGCTAAATGCTGATGTGTCACTGACATAGCAGTAACATAACAGTGTTATGATCGTAGGCATCAATTGCCACATCATTATTACGTTAACTACACTTAAATATCTAATCAGCTAAATTAGACTGTGAAACTTAATTACAACTATTTCAAAAGTTTATAGAAATTACAATAAATTAAATATTGAGAACCAAAGTATATATTATATAGTAAATATAAACGCTTCGAAACGTGTCGTCATATGAACCGTCTGTTAAATCAAACCAATTTACTAAAGGATAAAATGCACTATTATTTTTGACGCTTTAAAGTGTTGAAATATATTTCACAGACGCATAACATAAGTATCGGTATATACATAGCGACTCTTTATTTATCAACACTTTCAAATGTGCGACGTTCCGCTTTTAATAGGGCCATCCATTTTAGAACTTTTATTCTAGTCTTAGTATGGCTAACCTTCTTAATCTTTTGACCTTAGCCATCGCCAAAAATGCTATAGCAGGATAAAATATTTAACTTTATTATATTTCATATGTATGATTATTTTAAATTTTATTAATATTACAAAATGTGCTGGTAGACTATTTTAAAATATTTATCATTGATTGCTGAAAAAAATCATCCTTTCAATTTTCTTCTAGTGGAGGCGTTTTTGGTCTTGCTTCTATTTTATTTTTATTTTATTGTGCAGTTAATAAATACAATAATTTATGCATATTTCTTTTTAATGTAATGCCCGTAAATAGTGTTAATATTTGACAACTATAAAGATTGAAGCTTCTGCTGTTGTTGTAGACGAAATATAGGCCTAGTTTTTGAATTTGGATGGCTTTTAATAGTTTAAAGGCGTCCCAAATATATGTTCTTGAGCAACGATTTTGTAGAAGTTCCAAAACATTTTTAAAATTTTGAACTCTTTAAAACATCAAAATAGACATGGTTTGACCATACATTTTCCAGTTTGGTCTTAGGGATCTCATGGTATACTATTTTAAATAGAACAGAGTCAGGACAAAAACATATAAAAATATTTTATGTGATATTACGTGCAGAAATAAATAGAATATTTTTTATTGTACTTTTTCATCGCACGTATCATAATTTTCTTATAATCCCAAACACAGCCTTAGACTTCATTTGAGGTTACTGAAAAAAAAAGTTTATTGTGCATTAAGAAATTTGATAAAAATATTTGATTTGTTTTTATAAAAATAATAGTACTTTAAACAAATATTGCTAATTCGGTTAAAGATATAATTTTTATGATCTCACCAACAAATTAGAAAATATGATGCCAATACATGAAAAGAAAAGAGAATAATGTAGATAGATCCATGAACATTAGCGGCATCTAAACTTTCAATTTTAGCAATTATATTTCTACACCCTAATTATCCTAATATGTGAGAGTGCGAGGTGCTTATATTGTGATGAACATCCTCACATTAACAACTAATCTTAAAAATAAATTATTAATGTTAGTGAATTAGATCGTTACAATAAAATATTAAAATATAAAAAAATTATTTATTATCTTCTAATTTTGATATTAAACATAATGATTGAAGATGTAACGACCCAGCCCACTAGCAATAATAACTCGTTGGGCCCAGCCAACAATCCAAAATGCTTAAGCCCGGTTATTATTACTAGTGTCTAAGTCTCTTATAAACCCAATGACAACCCCTTTCCCATCCGATGTGGGACTATTGGGATGTCACAGAAGAATACATTGAACCGAATTTTACTTTTTATTAATTTTGTACATATTAAAAAACAAAAAGTAATCCTTTTTTGTGTTATTAAAGCTTTATAAAACTCTATGCAATACAAATGATTATCCTGTATTGAAAAGAGAAATCTATTAAACAATTTGATAAAAATTAAAGAGCCTAATTATTATAATTGAAAGTTTAGATGTCTATTTATAAAAGAGCTAAAGTTTAAAGAGTAATACTATTCATACACCCTAGCCTTTAGGGGATGGGATTAACTCGTTTCTCTTGTCAATTTATTTTTTCTATTTTACTAAAAATTATTAAAATTTGGTGAATCTTTAAATGATAAGAGTGTAAGATATACATACTTAATACAGATATACATGTAGCATTTGCCAAGTTCAAAAAATCACTATATATTTTTTTAGAAAGAAAAAAGCATTGCTATATGTACATTCTAACCTAGATATAAATCTTACATTTTTATTCATCCAAAGGCCTATAATTTTTTCTAGTCTCATTAAATTTTTTTTTCTAACACTTTAAATTTAAAAGGGTATAGTGAGTCTTTGAATAGCAAAAAGTAATAGAAAAGTCCGGCTACTATTCTTTTAAAATGACAGTAGTCTTTATCCTATCAAGTCATTTTAGATGACTGAGACTCTAAATTGATAATCGATATCATTAAAGTTGATCTACACTATTAAAAATATATAGAAATCGAATAGTGTGATATTTTAAAAACTTATTATCAAATTCATCGAAGAGTGAAAAAATGAACAGAAAAAATCAAATAACCTTGTAAAAGTAATTATTATACTTTCTCAATTCATAATCAGAGTAATCAAACATTATCAAAATAGTAGAAAAAAAAAATCAAAATTTTAAGTAATTTCGATTGTTCTACACCGTTAAATAAATCGACTCTAAAAACTCAGCCTATATTTTCCAAAATTTATAAAATTTAGTTTTTAAATTCTTTAAATAGTTTAAATTAATTTTAAGTATTTTGATCATGGAGTTAAAATTTTTTATCATTTAAAATAATTTGGTTGGACGACGAGGCGCGCCCTCGGTCCTCTTTCTTTTTTTCTTTTTTTTTAAAAAGTATATTATTAACTAGACTAGATTCCTAACACAGCTAGCTTTTTCAGAAGAGAAAAAAAAAATAATAAAAAGGACCAACACAGTTACGGTGGGCCCCATCCCTCCGGTGGATCCGGAGGACTCCACGTGTCGCGGACGAAAGCCATTGGTGGTGCAGCAGGGGTGGTCCCGCAATCGAAAAATTTTAAAATACAACGAATATATTGGTGACGTGGCGGCGTAATAAATTAATTAAATATTTTTTATAAAAGTATATGTTCCATTATGATTATAAAAAATATTTTTATTATATTTTTATTTAAAAAAATATAATTAATTTATTATTAAAGACGTGGTGCAAATGTAATAGTGTAGAATTCCTTCCCGCAATCTGGACGCAACCGGCCAGCTGTCGTCGGTGAAACGTTTTGTCCACCGGACGACACGTGTCGAGTGAATGTAGTACAGTGTACACGTCGCCCGGATCACAGCACAGGGAGTACCACAGCACTAGAGTGTACCTCCGCACGGTACCCCTCCAACCACGTGCACCCCTAAAAGGCCAATCTCCATGTCGCAACACAGTACCCCTACTACAACCTCAGTTACCCCACTATCAAAATACTTGCGGGTACACTTTCAATACCACCCCTGTAATTCCCTAATTTCCCACTTGAATATTTTGTGATTTAAAACGTATCAATTTAGTATCATGTGATTTTATTTTTCTCTCTTTGTCGACTCTTCTATTAATATTTTATTAAATTATATATAAAAAAATTCAAATGCTTTTACTTAGATTTATCGAATATTCACTTTAGTACTTTTTAGTTTTAATTTTGTCACTGATTTAACGAAAAAAATTAGTGGAGGGAATAATAAAAAAAAAAAGAAACCACGGAGTACTAAATTGATATACTTTAAATGACAGGATATTAAAATAAAAAAGTGCGAAACAACAGGGGTGATATTTGAAGTTTTTTTCAAAATATTTTTATGAGTACCGACCATCCCTAGGGCAAATAGCAAAGAGCTTGGTAGTTAATACCCGAGTCCCAAATTCGAATCCTAGTTAGACTCACATTTTCAGTTAAGTTTATTTCTAAAAAGAAATAAAAAAATAGGTAGCATGCTATCTTTCTCCCTGTGTGTGTGCATATATATATATATATATATATATATATATATGCTAGAATACTATTAATAGCACAAAGCTATTGGTGCTAGTAGTTTTTTAGCACTTGGATTAAGAAATGTGTGGTTAGGATGATGTGGGCCCCCTAAGGTTGAGAGGGTGGTTGGTTGAATAGTATAATCCAATGGGTAAAAATAATCAAAGGGTTAAATCTAACGATGGAAAACTCACAAGCACCAAGTGCTTGGTGCTTTTACAACCACCATACCTGGACTCTCTCTCTCTCTCTCTTTATATATATATATAAACTTTTAAAAGTACTGTAAGTTTTCGACCCTTGGATTAAGAAATGTGCGGTTAGGATGATGTGGGTGGTTGGTTAAATAGTATAATCTAATGGATGAAAATGATAAAAGGCATAGATCTAACGGTAAAAATTTTACAAGCACCAAGTGCTTGGTGCTTTTACAACCACCATACCTGGACTCTCTCTCTCTCTCTCTCTCTCTCTCTCTCTCTCTCTCTCTCTCTCTCTCTCTCTCTCTCTCTATATATATATATATATATATATATATATATATATATATAGAGTCCGGCTACTATACTATCGATAGTACCAAGCCCTTGATATTATTGAGTTTTCTACCGTTAGATCTACCATTTGATCATTTCCACCCATTAGATTATACTATTAAACCAACCACCCACTCAACCCTAGGGGACCACTATCAATTTAACCGGGGACCACTATTATCCTAACCGCACATCTATTCATCCAACGGCCAAAAACTCAATAGTATCAAGGGCTTGGTGCTATTGATAGTATAGTAGCATAATTCTATATATATATATATATAGAGTGAGGCTACTATGCTATCGGAAGCACGGAGCCTTCCGTGCTTCCACCTTATTTTCGATGTTGCGACTTTCGAATCGTCGATCGGCTCCATTAAACTTGATCTAGAGTATTTGGAGTACCTAGAAAATAAATTTTATTATTTTTCGATATCATTTGCCTAGTGATCGAATGAGCTCAAAATCAACAAATTTCAATGGCCGTAGTGAGCCGTTTGCAAGTTTAACGGTGTAGAAATATCCAAATCACGTGAAATTTTGATAGAAAATTCTTTATACTATATAAAACAAGATCAATATCTTTGATTTAAAATTTTAATGTCATATTATTATATTTTGTAAGATTTTTATTTTCAGCCGTTGATTTTGAGCCCCTTCGTTCACAAGGCAAATATTATCGTAAAATCATAAAATTTATTTTCTGGGTACTTCAAATACTCTAGATCAAATTTAACGGAACCGATCGACGATTCGAAAGTCGCAACATCGAAAACGAGGTGGAAGCACGGAAGGCTCCGTGCTTCCGATAGCATAGTAGCCTCACTCTATATATATATATATATAGAATTATGCTACTATACTATCAATAGCACCAAGCCCTTGATACTATTGAGTTTTTGGCCGTTGGATGAATAGATGTGCGGTTAGGATAATAGTGGTCCCCGGTTAAATTGATAGTGGTCCCCTAGGGTTGAGTGGGTGGTTGGTTTANCTTTAAAAAATTCCACATAAATTCATAATACATTTCATTAAAATATATATATATATAAAGTGGTAATTATTTTGATTTTTTAATGAATTCATATAATTTTTTTTTGACAATTAAATATATTATTATGTTTGATGAAGAATTTTTTAAAGAAAATGTAAGAACTATCATTAAAAATTTTATTAAGTTTTATTCATATGATAAATATAATAATATTTAAGTAAAATTAACATTTTATATATAATAGATATGTATTATTATATTAATTATATTATGTTTTATCGGCCATGTTTATAGTGTATTCGTGTCCTAATTGTTATAAATTGGCCCAGTGCCGTATTCAAGTGTTGTTGTTTTTCGTATTCCAATCCGTGATTCCTACTGATAACCTCTTGGCACCATAGTTAGTTAATTCGGATTTGGCAAAAATTCGGTACGGGTATAATTCGGATAAAATTCGTCATCTAATTTTTAAATTCGTTAAAAAATACGGCTAAAAAACGGATTCATTAATTATTCGGATACGTGATTTATACGGATATTATATATTTACCAATTAAAAATTCGGCTATTAAATTAAATATTTTTTTCTCAAAATTTATGCTATTAGTATAAATATTCATATTTTTTAAAAATATAAGAATAAATAACTATAAAATTAAGCTAATTAAGTAAAAATTGGGAAAGAGTTTTTTTTTTTTTTTTTTTTTTTTTTTGGTCTTAGGCGAGGTGTTTGGAAAGGTTATTTTTTGTTTTTTTTTTGTATTTAACTGTTTAGGCCTTTTGGGCCAGCCGGCCCGCGAGCGCCTGCAGGACAGCAGGCACGTGCGGGAGCGCGGGCAGGCGCGGGCGGTGCGGGCAGGCGCGGGCGCGTCCGATTTTTTGGGCCGAATAATTCGGCTGCGCGTATTATACGCGTACACGTTTTTTTAATCAAAAAATTTCTTTTTTTTCCGAGTTTTTCGCAAAAATATGAATTCGGCTGTTTAATTCGTTTTTTCAAAAATTTACGAATAATTCGCGAATTAACTAACATAGCTTGGCAAATTTTTGATTTTGCGTTTTAACTCTAAGATATTATTGACTATTAAAAATTAGATAAGGTGCATGAGCCATGTGGATTTACCGGTGCAGGCAATAATTTTTCATGTCCCTCCAGCATTACAGGCCAAACTTTTGTTTTAAACCCATAGTTTTTTTTTCTTTTTTTCTTTTTTTTTTTTCTTTTTTTTCTAACAAGCAATTTTAACCAAAATAATTTAAGGAAGTTCTTCATCATAGGAATTTCTAAGTCTGAATGTTTGATTCGAAGAATTTAAGATTTAAAATAAAAATTGGAATGATTCATTCAAATTACTTCTGTTTTGATCGCGAAATTGACATTCCTATTAATAAAATCCCCTCAAAATAAACACCCCCCAGCTGGGAATGAAGGACTTACGGAAAAAAAAGAAACTTTTTTCACTAATAATTATTTAAATTCAAATAATAATTTTTATTTAAATTTAAATTATCATCTCATATGGGAATTTGAATTCTGTATTCAAAATTTATTTTTTAATTTTTTAAGTTCAAGTTTAAATTCTAACACCACTTTCATTGTCATATTCTGCGGTGTCAATCGAACACTTGATACTGCATTATATTGATAAGCCCACCATTTTCGCAAGCATATATAAATGCATTAGTGAAGGTTAATACTTTTTATCTTACGATGTTCATGTGTCAGTGTAGCAGGAAATATCACGCACGGTATGCATTTTTACAGCTTCGTGTGCACAAATCAGGATATCAGCGGCGAGATAGTCCCGTACACAGATATGCAGTAAATTTGCACACAAGACTATAAGGAAACTGCTTACACACAACAGTTAGTAAATAGCTTAAAGAGTTCGATACTTCCACAAATTTCAAAAAACCAAGGCTTTGATATCCTCGAAGATCTTTTAGGTCCAATTTGAATGTCGAAATAAGTTATTCAAAACTAACTTATTAAGTATGACTCTTCAAATATGATTGTCATTAAGGAGTATAATTTTAAATTATTCCAAAATTTTGCTATCCAAAGTTACGTAGGATGGCATATTTCACGTATTCTGAAAAAATAACTTAAAAGCTAAATATATTATTTTATTCTGTATATTTGATTAAACTTCTTATCTATCAAATATACAAATGTCTTGAGTAAATTAAGAAAATATACCAACGAGGATATTTATGTATCCAAATAAAGCTGATGACTCTGACATTTATTATAGCAACTTAAATCAAAGTAAAAAGAAAAAATGTTGAGCTAATAATCTGCCATCATATAAAAGCTGATCTTTTGATAGCATTTGAAGAGGCCTTTCAAGGTACACATAGCAATTACTAACACGAAAAGCTGAACAGGCCTAACCATCACACATGTAAAGCTGACTAAAAAGTTTTGAGGTACATTATGAAATACATGTAAGTTTGTAACACTATTCATTCATAAAAGTAGATGAACAAACATGCATTTTTACCGACTGTCGTCCCTAGAGCATGTGGCAAAAGATTTGGTAATTGATACTCGAGGTTCCAAGTTCGAATCCTAGTTGATTCACATTTTCAACCAAGTTTATTTCTAAATGAAATAAACGAAATGGATAGCATGCTACCTATGTCTTAAAAAAAAAAAAAAAAAAACATGCATTTTGTCCATCAAATACTAATGCAGTTAAAAGGCAAGGTATGACAAACCAGATATGGAAATGCAAGATGATATATAATACAAAACAAACTTACCTTTTTACACCTTTCCAATTAGCAGTTAAACGAGGTATTGCATCTGTATGTTCGTTCTTAGCAAATCCAAAACACTAACTAAAAACACGCTACGCTTTTTTAATGGATACTATATATCTATTGGAGTAGTGAATATCTTGTAGAGTAATAGAACATTGTAAACTACACTATAGTACTAAACAAGCTTTGATGGGGAAGTGTTAGATCGAACATGCTGTAAGGTTACGTGGTAAAATTGGAATCTTATAAAAGTATGTGTTTCAAAATACATCATATTGCAGGTTAGGTATTAAGTTTTTTTTTTACCTTTTCTTTATCCTGCATTTGGAGAGAACAAGCTGGTTTCTTTTATACACCAGTATAGTTATATTAAATTAATGCTCTCTAAAAATAATAACACATCTTTCTATGGAAAGAAAAAAACAAACAGAATAAAAATAACGGGGTATAAAGCTCACTCAAATGCAAGTCTTTGAGTCGCAACCAGGGATGCATACTGACCTCCCTTAGCCAACAGCTCAGAGTGTGTGCCGAGCTCCATGATCTTCCCACCGGAGCAAAGAGCTATTTGATGTGCATTCTGTACAGTGCTTAATCGATGTGCGATCACCAAAGAGGTCCTTCCGTTCATCAAATGGTCGAGGGCTTCTTGCACCAGCCGCTCACTAGTTGCATCAAGAGCGCTTGTGGCCTGCAATAGAAAAAGTAGAAAGAACGAGGTCGGGCTTGATCTGTCACTAATAGACTTGAGGGCCTGCTCGACCACCATTGGAGCTTATAAAGAACGTTTGAATAGAGGTTTCCAAAAATGAACGATAATTGTTGCATCAAAATCTTTCCTGACAGCTTTTGGTTAAAGCACCAGCAGAAGCTTCAAATACAAGCTTCTGCTTTTGGACCCAAGAAGCTCATTTTTAACTTCCCACCAAAGCAAAAGCTCCACACTACTTGATAGCCAGATGCCCAGATTTTAGAAGCTTTTGCTTTCTGGAATGGAGAAGTTGTTTCACAAGTCAGGCCAAAAGGTGGCAGCCACTGACGTATAGATTTGTTACTTGAGATACAAATGACTCTTACCTCATCAAGTATTAGAATTGGTGCATTCTTAAGAAGAGCTCGTGCGATAGCAACTCTCTGAAAAAAAAAAAAGGAGAATTAGTTAATAGAAAGTCAAAATAACAAAGGGAATTAAGATCAGATCAGCACCTGTCTCTGTCCACCACTCAAGAGGCTTCCACGTTCACCAACGAGTGTGTCATAACCCTAAAGAGAAACAATTATGGTAGCGTGAGATAGAGCAGCAAGGTGCAGTAGAATGTTATGATACAATGAAATTCGCAAATGTGTAACACTAGAGTTGCTTGAATACAATCCACCATGGTTGCCGTGGACTGCCCATCTTGATGCTTTTCATTCCATCTTATATTTTCAATTTAACTATCCAACTTCATTTTACAGAAAGTAATTTTAAAATCAAGAAAAGCATACAATCCATTGGGCGGCGAAATTGCAAGTAGAAATAGGAAGAAGGGAGACAGAATAGGCAGTCCATAGCTCATGCGGTGACTCAAATTCAGCCAATAATTTCTGACCTGGGGAAGAGAGATTATGAACTCGTGAGCATTGGCGGCTTTAGCGGCCTTTACTATGTCATCTTTGGAGACATCATCGTCTGGTAGACCGTATGCAATATTTTCCCCTACAGACACTGAGAACAGTACCGGATCCTGCAAAAATTGACTGACCATTTAATATACAAAGCATAAAATAGGTGGGAATGGAAGTCCCAACATTAACAAAATAAGAAGCATGAAAAGGAAAATAATAGTTCAGACAGTGAATAGGCTAAAACAATTTCTGTAGCAATATAATCTCATGAAACCAATATGCATGAATAGGAGTATCATTTGTACAGTACTGAGCAATACAATCTCATAAACTAATGTGCAAGAATAGGAATATTATTTATGCAGTAATGTTATCTAAAACACTCAATGATTTAAAAACTGAGTCGAACCAGCCAGTTCGACCAGTCCGACCGTGACTCAATCTATAAAATGGTTTGGTTCAACCCTTTGAATCGAATAAATCAAAAAATCACTTTGAACCATTCGAACCGGCAGTTCAACCATCGAACCGATCAGGTTTTAATCAAACAGACCGGATTTTTTTGATCAAGTCATATTAAAATCCATCTGCTTAAAATCAACTTAGTTAATTTTATTTTCTATTAGCACATATTAGTATTATAAAAAGTAAAACTTGAAAACTTCTATCTACTTAATTTGATCTAAAAATTAGTATTTTATAATTAAGTATGATACTAGAATAATATTTTTCTATATAATAAAACAAATAATAATTATATATTTATGATGTCATGTTGACATTTCTAGTTCTGCCAGTGACCGTTGACCCCATAACATTTCCGGGTCGTAATTCGACCCAGTTTTTAAAACATTGAAAATCTTCATTTACGCAGTGCAAGTTGATGTGATAGGAAAAAGAAAAGAAATGTGAAGGAAAAAAAAAAACCAATTCAGCTTTGTTTTGCTATGAACTATCATGCATTTGAAAATATTTTCAAATGAATTGCGTAAAGATAATTGTTGCCAATACTTCTTTTTATTGAGAGAGAGGGAAAGGTAGCAAGCTACCTGCTTTGTTCATTTACAAATAAATAAATAAATAAGGTCAGCTAGAAATGTGAAGCAACTAGGCTTAGAACTTAGGCCCTTGGTACTAGGTCAGCTAGAAATGTGAAGCAACTAGGCTTCAAACTTAGGCCCTCGGGTACCAACCATCAAACCCCTAGCCAACTGAATCAGAAAAAGAACAAGTTCAATATGAAGTAACTTATTTGCTCCCAATTTGACCAGAAATGGAAGCAGGGAAACAGAGAGCATGAGTATGGCGAAAAAGAACTGGAGAGAAGCAAAATTCAAGCAATCCCTGCTTTCATAAGTCCAATTGTTAGGAGCAACAAACAAATAAGCACCAAATTAATGCACTCCCTACTTCATAGGTTCAATATCAAGCTTTATTAGGAGCAAAAACAACAACATCTTTAGGTCATAATAGAGGATTCAGGAAATTAGCTACATGTTTGAGCATTTGACATCATGAACCATTTTTCATCACTGTCCCAACCAAGTGTGAAAAAGAGAACCATTTGAAAAAAGGAGCAAATTGTCTAAGTTTCATTATCTGGTAAAATTGAGCCTGCCCGCTCTTTTTTGTATATTGTACACTTCATAGCAACCACAGTAACATAGTCAATAGGAATATGACGTACACTTCATAGCAACCACAGTAACATAGTCAGTAGGAATATGTATGCAAACTACAAGATCAAACCAAATTCAACAAGTTGAAGAAGAGCACTTTCATGGCCAGCTATCATTAAAGAAATTTTCAACACCATGTAGATCTAAACAATACCTGATTCACCAATGACACAACCCGAGCCCATTCCCTTTTATCAAATGTTCTGACATCTTCCCCTGCTACGGTAATGCGACCTCTAGTAGGCTGCAATTATGGAATAATACCAATCTGAATAAAGCCCTCTTGCATCAAACAAAAGCAGAAAATAGAGTTCCAAATAATTGAACAATATTTAACCTCATAAAACCGTGCTAGAAGTTGAACCACTGTACTTTTTCCAGCACCACTGGGTCCCACTAATGCTGTTATTTTTCCAGATTTAATTGTCAAATTTAGACCATTTAGGACCTCGACATCAGACCTTAGTGGATAAGAGAAGTGGACATCTGTCAATTATAAAGGAAACATAAGCTGATAATATAGTTAAAACAATTATTGGAAATTGTCAACTTATATTATGGTAAGTTCTAGAGCAATTATTGGAAATTGTCAACTTATATTATGGTAAGTTCTAGATTGACTGAAACCAAAAACTATAAGCTTTCTTCAAAAGAATGTACTACAATTTATTGACAAAATAACCATATGCAACTATGAAGTAGTTGGGTATCATCTATGGAACATTTCATTTCAAATGAATATAATCTAAGTGGGGCGTTGGTGCTTAGTTCTGATTGACATAGCTTAAGAAGAGTAAACCGACGTTTAGATACATGTTGTATGAAATCAAGTTTTGAAACAACAGTTGATACTTAAATTTTTAGAAACACTCTTCAACACTGCATCAGGATAAATACTTTGATTATCTCACTAAATTTTACCGACTCATAAGACTGCTCTTTTCCCCTCATTATTTTAGCTCTAGACAATGGTCCAACAACTAATCATGAACAGCATTTTTGTCCAGTAATCTACACTTTCGAAAACCTTATTTTATGAAAAAATAACTTCACTCCCTTTCTTTTATGAAAGATGGGGCTTTGAATTCTAACCATTACTTCTACTGAAAATATTCCCAAGTGAGCCCCAAATCATCTAAAATATTCCCTGTGACTCCTGTGAGGGATAAGCCTTAACTGACTAACACTGAAAATAAAGAATAAATTAAAGGACTAGGTATTCTGAGTCCTGGAAATTATGTAGCTCATCTTTCTATTCAATTATAGATCCTCATCCTTAAATGTAATGTTCTGAAACTAGTTACAAATCCTTATACTCTAGCTCATCCTTTTATCATCTTTGCTTATATATATATATATATATATATATATAAAATCTAATCTTAATCATCTAAAAATTTTTAATTTTTTATATTTAAATATGTATAATGTAATGTTCTGAAACTAGTTACAAATCCTTATACTCTAACCCATCCTTTTATCATCTTTACTTATATGTATGTAAAATCTAATCTTAATAATCTAATACTTTCTATTTTTTTTATTGAAATATGTATAATGTAATGTTCTGAGACTAGTTACAAATCCTTATCCTCTAGCTCATCTTTTTTACTATATGTATAGAAAATCTAATCTTAATCATCTAATTGTTTCTATTTTTTATATTCAAATATGTAAGATTAATTATTTTTAGTGTAGAGCACAGGATTAAAGCTAGCATTAGCAAAATCAAGGATTTAAGTGCTAAGCACTCACCAGCATGGTTTCGCACAGTGCATGTTGTGCCATGTTGATGTGTCCTGGTGACAAATTACCCGTGTGTTGTCACACTTTGTCATGAAAAAATTTAATTTCTTTGGCGCTCTATATTCTGACTGTTCTTGAAATTTTTTTGCTAAATCTCTGTACTCGAGTGATGTAATTACACGTTACTTTGAAAAAGAAGATTTTAACTTGTGCCATCTCCAAGGGGTTCGTATTGTGCCGACACCTTATTGCCACAGCACGACACGGGGAGCATAGTTTGTGCCCAATGGGCACTCAAATTCGTGTACTGACGCAACATCCTTAAGCCTAGCAGAGTTTATTTGGACCACTTGGCAGCCTGGCTTTGTGCCATTCAACATAAATTTAAGACTATAATCTCTGTAAGCTTCAAGGTCTGGATAAAATTCTATTTATCAAAATTACTTTAAATCCATTAAGTATGTACCATTATTTCTTTTTATCTCTTTCTTAAAAACATAAACGAATTCCTATATGTATAACACTCAATCTAATCAAATTCTACATACTTATCTGTATGACTCTCTTCTGTATAAAAATTAATTTGCTACTATTGATAATCTCTAATCGTTGACTACATCTGATCCAAGCTACACATTAACAAAATCTGTTCGTGCATTGCGCAGGATTAATGACTAGTTAGCTTGAAAAGGAAAAACTTTTTACCTTCAAGGCAAATGTCACCTGACCGAGCTAAACTGTAACAATCGCTGCCTGACTTTAATGACGACATGTAATGGATATTTACAGCTTGATTTTGCTCAGAATAACTTTCCCTATAAAGCAATCCAAGGTCTAGATTTTTCTGTTGGAGCTCTTTCTCCAAACCATAAGCAAGTGATTCGTCGATTTCCATCTCGGAGAAGATAGAATTAATTCTCTCTGCAGCAGCAAACATGCCACGTAGATCACCAAGAGTATTAACACCTCCTTGGACCTGTGATATGCTTATGGAATTGTAATGAACAAAGGTTTATTCAAAGAAAGATTGCCTCAAGTTTGGCAGAAATTAAAGCCTGGACCTGATGCACCAAGTCAGCCAGTGCACTGCCCAGTGATACAACCGTATCTCATGCTTTCAATCCAACTATCCAAAAGAAAAACAAAAAGTTTTGTAATCAAGAATAGTCTGCAACGCATTGGTCAGCAGGGCTTGAAACATGAGATAGGTGACAGGCTGACCATTCGGCAGCTCATGGCCACTGTGGTAGTGTGGTGCACTAGGTGTGGCCATTAGTTTCTCCATGAATGCATAGTTCCTGAAGCACAATGTATATAAAATTACTCACGGCAAAGGTTAGTGTGAAGGTGTAACCAATGAAAGAAGCCATGGTGCCAACAGACAGTTCACCCTGCAATGGGCATATCATAACATGTATAATCTAAATGATGAAGGTTCCAAACTTCACCAAATAATATAATTGGAATCAAAGAAGATCAACTGTACAAATAATTAACTTCTACTAACCAATAAAAAATGCATGCGACAAAGAATACATTTGCTAGATCCATTATAAAGATAGGCATTTTATAGTATACAAATATTTACATATCTACCCTTGCAAAATTTTTAAGTCTACAGATATATCCCTTGAAAATCTGATTTTCTTCTATGCTATTCAAACTCAATTTCTTACCTATACCCCTGTACTCAAAAATATGCCCCGTTTGGAAAATTTAATACAAAACCAACTTAACCGCTTATGTTCTATATATAAACAGAAAGGCCCGAACATTTGAGCCTACATGCTTCTCAAAATCGATATTAGAGAAATTAAATTAATGATCTGTGCTGTTGTACTAGACTCCATTCAAGAGGATACGGGCATGAATCCATTCACAATATCAATGTTAGAGCATCTGAAATTATAAATCCAAGGCCTACGTAACTGGAACAAATCTTAGCATATTTGAAGTTGGTTGAACTAAAAGTCATGTATTTCCAATTCTCTTTACTAGGACATCAAGGGGAGAAAATAATGACTGGTGTACAACCAAAAAGATTTTTAAACATAGAAAAGAAGTCAACCATAAAACATCAAAGGCACTATTCTTGATTTAGACATCTCAAAAGAATTTTCAACAAATCTTTGACTTAACTAAATCAAATTTAACAACTAAAATAGCAAACACCGAATAGTAACTGTTAAAATTGTCAATTTTGAGGCGCTTTGATGCGTGGATAGAAGGCATGAAAATTCATGAAACTAAGTTTCTAGTACCTTCGAATACTCTAGATGATTTCAACAGCATGTATTGTCAATTCAGATGTCTAACATCAATTCTCGGGAAGGATTTAGGCCCAAATCCTTTCAACAGCACGTATTGTCAGACATCAATTTTGGGAAGGCCCAAATCCTCTCTCTCTCTCTCTCTCTCTCTCTCTCTCTCTCTCTCTCTCTCTCTCACAAAACTGAACACGATATTTAAATGTGTGTGTTCATGTGTGGACATAGTTTGGTTTAAATGCATGTGTTCCTGTGTGGACATAGTTTGGTCTCTCTCTCTCCCCTCGCTCTCACGAAACCGAACACGATATTTAAATGCATGTGTGCCTGTGTGGACAGTTTGGTGTCTCTCTCTCTCTCTCTCTCTCTCTCTCGCTTACAGACACAAAAAAAACCGAACATGATATTTAAATGTGTGTGTGGCTGTGTGCCTGTGTGGCCATAGTTTGTTAGTCTGTGTTTTAACAAGGTGGTATGTTTGAATCTTTGGTGTTAAAGGTTTTACCTAGTATAAAACATGCAAATTAGGTATAGTAGGGCAAAGTGTAAGTCCTCACCGCCTTGACTTTGCTTCCACCAAGAATATAAAGTGTTAGCAGAGAAATGTAAATAACAACTCTTGTCAATGATTCATTTGCAGACTTCAGCGAGCCAAGTTTTATACCACTATTCTGGTAAGCAAGTACCTATCAAAAAGTAAAAGCAAGATAAAATTCAGCTTCTACAAAAGAGTAACAAATTATTGCAAAATCATGAAGTACATGCCATAGCAATCAGTTCGCTCCAATTCTCAAAAATAACCTCATTACTTCATTGGTTTCCTTTCCGGTTTAGATAATATGATGTACAAATAGATGCAGTTTTGTTTGTTAACTAATTTATAGGTAAATTGCTGAATGAAGTCATGATTACTTATGTTGCCTTTAATCTACATTCTCTTAGCTCCAATATTTCACTCATTTTTCAAAACCTTGTTCCACTGAAGAAAATTTCAATTTCTTTTCCCCAAATAAAATTGTTCTCTCATCAGTCAATACCAACTACCAAGCCAAGTGTGATTGAGATTAGCTCTACTTTAGTTTAGACTATTCTAAAGTGTGAGTAAATAAGTAAATGGACATATAAGTGCAATCTAGTGTTTAAAAAAGCCCAAGGCGCACCTAGGCTCAAAGGGCTGTTGCTCCTAGACACAAAGCGCAAGGCGTAAATGCGCGCCCGAGAGAGATAAGGCGCACACTTTCATAGAACTTTAAAATAGCCAAGAAATTCTTTACTATACTTTCTAATAATTATTAAGTAGCACTAAATACTCTTTAAAATCATATTATCACAATAAATATTCTATAACTACCCAAATAATCATGTTTCAGAAGAAAAAAATGAAGAAAAGAAAAGAAGCCAAGCAATATATATGATAATTTTAAAAAATAAAATAATACAGATAAAATTAAAGAACAAATTACCTTTTCTTCTGCAAATAAAGACTAGCATAAAGGTAACTAGGTCCACATCTATGAAATGAAAGGTCCGATATATAATCATATGAAAGCTTAGTGTTCAAGATTCCAAGCGAAAATACGTCACACTAAAAATGTTAATTAGTCCACATTTGAACGAGCGGGAGAAAGGGAGAGTGGGAGGCAATAGAAGAATGGGAAAGAGGGATGAGCGGAGAGAAGCGGAGAGTTTTTGATAATTGTTTAGTGTTTAGATTATGTTAGTTTAGGATTTTGAATTTATTTTAGATGTTTCAACCCATTAGACTAATATATGGATCCAAACCCATTAGCCCCTGTTTGGTTCAGGGTCAAAGGGGGGGATAAGGGGGTAACCCCCCTTTTAACCCCAAACACATTTTTGGGGGGTGGGGTTAGCTAACCGCACCCATAATTGTAAAAGTAATCTATTTAAATTTTAAATATAAAATAAAAAAATTTAAATTCAAATATAATAATTGGAGCAATATCATTATTTTCTATTTATAACTGCTCACTATTCCTCTTATTCCATCTTATCTATCCAAATGCTATTTTTTTTAATCTCGGGAACAACTCAATTATCATCCAAACGCAAAATTTGTCTATTCCAGGCTTAACCCTGAACTTAACCTTATCTCTGAAATAACTAGCTCTTACTTAACCCCGAACCTAACGAAGCCTTAGAGTATATAGAACTAGATCTAAACCTGTTAGATGAAGAAGGCGCGCCTTGAGCATGCCTTGATCCTAGAGGTGGCCTAGGGACGCGCCTAGGCGGCCTAGGCGTGCACCTTGGTGACCTCGCCCGCCTATGGGCTGCCTAGGCTCTGGCCAGTGAGCCTAGAGCTCAAGCGAGCACTTTTTTAAACACTGATGGAATCACAAATTCACATGAAGAAATGCACAATTGAACTACATCTGAATAAAGGAAACATGATATTAAAAAACTATTATTTTTTGCTTTCAAGTAAACATAGAAAAGCTAGACGAATCAAATTAACTAGAGCAAATGATAGAGTTCAATAGAGAAGAAAGAACCATGTAGTCTAATATGATTACTTTGGAGATAAGACTGCCTTGATATTCTATCCAAGTTTCCCAATTTATGATTATGAGCAGAGCATATAAAAAACTTACCAAATTATTGAACATTGAAATTTGGCGCCTTTCACCACCAAATGACCTAACCTGAAGGAAAAAAGCAAAATTTTCAAATAAACTTCAAGAGATCGAGAGTCACCGCATATTAAACAAAGAAAAACAAAATCAGATACTTAAGCAAAAAACGTATATTATATGATTGATGTACAATGAAACGCAACTGAAAAGTGTATGAACAAAATAATTGGAAATGCTTACAGTCCGAATAGCAGAAAACGTTTCAGTTGCACAATCCGCTATTCTTGCCTGGACCATTCCATGCGATTTAAAAATAGGAATGGTTGAGCGCTTGAATACAGCTGAGTATTTGACATTAATTGGCACAAAACTGAAAGGTTAGTAATTTTACACTTTCTAAGGTCGAGGATGTGGTTCAGATGCGGAAGAAGATATTCAAAGATGTTCTATTTTCATCTGAACTAAGATCGAAGTAAAAAATCCACCGTAGCTTCTAGGATTTATATTAAAAAATTAAAGAAAATTATAGTACTTATGAGTAATGGGAAATATCTTTGAACTTGGAATGCTTTAAAGTGAAAGGTGTACATAGGTTTATCAGAATCTAGTTAATCAGTGAAATTGCAGTGTTGTTCATTCAAAAGAGATTTCAGTGATTAAATTGTAAATTCTTTGCATATTATGTTTCAAATAATTACCTACTAGTAGTGATATAGATACCATTAGAAGTCCCAGGACAGGAGCAAGCTGAGAGGACAGTGTAAAAAGTATGCAAATAGTACCAATAACCTGCAGTGAGAGGAAAATAGTTACAAAAAACAACAAAAGCTTAATTTGATGATAGATAGATAACTTGGGTTAGGTCTAGGTTGTGATGGCAACTTCATGACAAATAGGCTTGATGTTGGGTTTGTTTATTTTCCTTATTTTCTTGAATTCTTTTTGAGACAACCAGCTGAAACAAAACCATACATGCATGAAGCCCCATATGTTTCTTCCCCTAAATACATTCCAGGTAAAAAGTGCATGATTAACAGCCATTGGCCTTCCATCTAGCATGCAATTAAAATTTATAAGCACATGGGCTCTATTTCGGCTTGTGAGTTTCTCAAATTTTGAAGAACGCACTTTTTTATGACCAACCAAATTTCCAAAAAGGCCTGATTGAACCAAAAGTACCTTTGTTGTGAAAATTTGGTTCAACAGGACCAACCAAATTTCCAAACATGCCGGTCTGCCTTGGCGCAGGTGCACAAGATGCAGACAGCCCTGATATTGTCCTTCAGCATAAATAGCTGACATTTTAATTAGGCAAACTGACTCTCATTACGTGACGTGTTTCATTTTTGCTTTTAATGACTTGTTTTAACTGTTAAGTGCTTGTCTGCTACTTCTCAAAGTAGAAAGTTGTCCCAGAAGCCACGAGAAAGAGGCACTAACTTAACGTGGAATTATAACACGTTTAAGACGTAAAAAGCTAATCCAAAAAGTTGATGCATATATCTCATTCTTGAGAAAACAGTGTTTTATTTATCAAGCTTACATTTTCAGTAATGTAAAGTAGCTTGCCTCAGAGAGTGCTCTCAGTCCACGATCCCTTGATATATTTTCATTAACAACATCTTTTAGAGCACCCAAATCAGATGTCAAAAGACCAGTCAATTCACCAACCTGTTCAGCAATAGAAATTTTTAATGTAAGAAAACACTCTTTATAAGCTACCAACAGCCATAGTTGAGGTTTAGCATACAAAATTAAACACTACGGCAGTCAAAATAGAAATGTCATACCCTCATTGTTTGCATCAGCAAAAATAAGGTGGAATACAAGACAAATTCTATATATTGGTTTACTTCTCCACAGTTAGGATTAATTACAAATTTTGTCTGTAAAGTCTGACCTTCATTTTAATTTCGTCTTCAATTGTAATAAAATAGTAGCAGAAGTTTGTTCTGCATAAAAATTGAGTCCAGTTGTCATCCAATAATCTAAAACGTGCCATAGTTAGACTTTGCTTTGCTAAATATGAAAATCTGAGGAAGGCTGGAATTAGAATCAAATCAAACTTCAGGGACTTTAAGAATTAATTAAGGATAAAATTAACATTGGAGTCAAAGTTAAGGGACTAAGTTGCAATTAACTCTTATATTTAACCAGACTTTCAGGTAAGATAATAAAGATAAACTATACCTTGTGGCGGTCAAAAAATTCCACCTGCAGGAGGAAAAAAGCCATCATTTGTTAATAACTCAATAAGGGACTTCAAAGTAACTGATACAAAAAATACAAATGATTGAGCAAACACAAAAAATGATATGAAATAAGAAAAATTTGAAAAGGTATAACCTATTATTAGCTTTAATCCTGTCGAAGAGCCAATATGCAAGTACTTCACAAAGAAATCTTGTTTCTAAAAAGAAGTTATCTTGACCAAAAATAACTTTTCAATCATGTCAATCATCATGGAATATAGCACCACAAAAATTAGATGCTTTCATTATAATCCCTTTTCTTTTGAGTTGTTACATAGCTTTAGTCACTGAAATTTGACAAAGTATTTGGAAACCCAACATAATAAAATATGTTTGTACAACCATGGACTCCGAATTTATGTACATCTAAGAAGAATCACAATATCATACAAGCAAGCATTTATACACAGATAAATTCGTGGAAGATAGCCAGCTGAGGTAACATTTATATATCTTGAGAGTGTGCGATGATCCGAAAAAAAAAAAAAAAAAAAACCTGAACCACTAGGTCAGGTTCAAGTTAGCATTATCCTGAAAGGGAGAAAGTTAACATTCTAAAGAATGATACTAACGTTAACATGCATGGACAACACTATGTAGTACAAGTAAGCCCAATTTGGATTGATCAGTCACCTACAATTAAAACAAATGTATAGAAAGTGTAATTTAGAAGTCATGTCTAAATATAAGAAAAGTCATGCAGCAGTTGGGTAAAAAGGCAATTTAGATAATTAGTGATTAACATCAGAAACTAAAGCGCTTCGGATAACACAGGGACTAGATATCTGGTTTTGAGAATGCAACTTATATTCATTTGGTAATTTCAGTGTCAAAAGAGTCAAGAATCAATGGGAGTCATCCTTGTTATATCTTATTGTAAGAAGAACAAAAATATTAACTCATCAACAGAAAAAAAAAAAAAAAAAAAAAAAGGATTGATAAGGAATTGTGTTTGCCCACCAAATGTGGAAATGGGACCCTATGCTGTAAGGTAATAAAAAAGTAGTGAGTTTTCTCTCTCCTTAGACAAATAAAAGAGAGGCAGAAGGTCAAGTGTTTCTTCTTTCTCACTCTTCAACTTCTTATATGATTCTTCCTTCCCAATTAAGTTAAACTAGATGACTTTTAAAAGGAACTAAAGTAAACTTTATTTGGTGATTTGAGAGTATATAGAGTGAAAATGATGTGGTCATGGGAGTGCCAATCAGTCAAACTGATCTTAGAGCCCCATCAAAAGGTAACCGTTTCATAACAATTAGGTAACATCTAGCACTCTAATAAAAGTCTGCTGAAAAGTAAAAAACGAAAACCAAGGAAAGCGGCGAAACCTGACACATGCTTAGAACAATCCTTGCATGCAACGATAGACTTTTCAGGCCCTTCAAATTACAGTGATCATCTCTTATGTATTTACAGCTTGTGAAGCATCTAAAAGTACTACCGTGTCTAAAAACTCATGAGCTTTCAAATTCATGTCTCTAAGAGATTAAGAGTAAGAACAAAGTCGAAATAGTAGTTGTGTGCATCTAACAAGTATTGCAACAGAAAATTCAGTTTAATACAAGGTGAGGACAATTAAAGAAATATACCTTTTGAACCAATATTCTTCTAAATATCTGCCCACGTAGGGTTGTCATCACCTTCTCCCAGATGGTAGTCATGTTGATCACAAAAATGATAGTGAAAATTGGCTCCAAAATGTAAAGAGCAGCAACTTTAGAAAGAAGCTTCCATAAAGACTCAGAACCTCTTCCAATGAGTATTTCAAAAAAATTCCCTGCCACAGTTTGCAACATCTAAAATTGATGACATTCACGTTGTGACATGAACCTAACCATTAATAACAAGTTAGACGCATGCAAAGAAGAACGCAGGAGGAAAAACAAGAATTACCCTAAGACTGAATATCTAGCAACTGCTAGAATTTTTCAAAGATCTTGCTTAAATTTATAATAGGGAGGGGCAATCAGAGGGTAAAATATATGGCTAGTTCCAGTACCATCGTGTACTTTCCACTTTAAAACTTTAATTCCTAAACATTTTTCATATAATGTGATTCCATCCCTGGCCATTTTCTCTAATTGAAAAGGAACAGCATGACGATTTGGATACTCGACAGTTATGAGAACTATTTCATTTAACTTGGATTTCTAATTATTATCCCGATGATCAGAACAGAGTTAGAAGGAAATATTCGGCAAAGGCCCCCCATATCCCCTGCTTATTATGATTACAAATGCATTTTCCACTATCAATAGTACCGTCAGGTAGAGTGCTATATCATAAAATACTAGCTGAATCATGCAGCTACGAGATTACATCCCTCCTAACAGCTTCTCCCTGCTAAAACTAACAGCTTCCCCCTGCTAAACTAGAGCTTCTGCTTTTAGCCCTCAGACTAACATTTCTGCTTCCTCCAACAGCAAAAGCTTCAGACTTTTTAGTTACAAGTAACCACGACCGAAAGAAAAAGCAGAATCAGAACCAAACAGGCCCTATACAACAATTCGAACATTAATCACGTCCTCTATCCACTTTTGGATTCAATCTCCAAAAGAGAACCTATCAACTGTCGCCTATACGTAAAGCATTTGCATTACAAATTACTTAGAACAAATAATGAAAAGAGCGAGGGAGGGATAGAGAACCAGAGAAGAGGGGCATGGCAAGAGTACACGTAGTACACGCCACAAGCGACACCAACGACGCCGCAATCCGCATCTTGTGGCTCAAAATAAGGGGCCAAACCACGGCCCAGCTAATGGCGGCGGCGTTGGCCGCGGAGAGCCACGCCGCGGCGGGGGCGCCGTCGCCGGCGGCGGCGCCGCCGGAGTCGGGGTCAGAGGCTGGAGCCGACACGTACGCGGCGCGCGGCCGGCGCCGCGCCCCATTGGAGAGGCGAGGAGAGAGACCTCGGTGGGAGAAGGAGAGGGGGGAGAATCTAGGGTTTTGGGATTGGAATCGAAAGGGGTTCGGAGCGAAGAGGGAGGGGAGAGTCACGAGTGACAGAGAAGCCATTTTTGGATTCGCGATTCTTTTGTAATTTTTTAAAAATATTTTTTTTTTCTTGTGCACGAAGGTGTTAAAATGGGTTAAAATTGCTCTACTAGTCCCTGAACATCTATTCGACGCTCATTTCGTCCTCAAAATTTTAAATTTACTAATAAAGATTCACTAGCGTCGAAACAATTTTAGATCAAAGAAGAGATCAACGTCATAAACCATCTGAATAGACTCTTTCGAGATTTTCTGAAGGACGTCAACGTTACGATTCAAGTTTTGTTACTAGAATTTTGCTCTATTTGTATAAAAAGTTCACTATTTTGTGTTTTGCAAATAGAGACCATATTTTCTTCATTGCTTTTTCTTAATCGTTCTTCTTCTGTTTTTTCTTTCGTTCTTTTTCATCTCCATCACTGTTGCCACGTTCGAGAAAAAATACAAGATGGTTGACGATGGCCTTGGAGGAGATAATGATGCCGAGAGATATTTTGTCCAACAGTGCACGCATGATGTTAATGCCGTCGTACTTTGCTAGGGCGTCACCGAGGGACTTTTTTCAAAAATAATTATGTGAAAGTTCGTATTTGCCAAACTAATCCCGTAAAATTTTTATTTATAAAACTAACCCTCCTTTCGCCACGTGGGCGTCACGTCAGGGATTCCTCAAAAAGGCGGTGAATCGTTCACCGTCTTTGTAATTTGTTGTAAAAGCGGTGAATGGTTCACCGTCTTTAGAAGACGGTAAACCATTCACCGCCTTTAGTGCAAAATTTTTCTTTCCGCCCTTTTCCCTTTCCGCTCTCTCAAGTCCGTCTTTTCTGTGCCCTCGAGAAGACGGGGAACGATTCACCGTCTTATCAAGGACACCATATTATGGACTTGGAAAGATTTGCGCAGTATAGAGATTTGTACTAAAGACGGTGAATGGTTCACCGTCTTATAAAGACGGTGAACCATTCACCGCCTTCACAACAAATATCAAAGACGGTGAACGATTCACCGTCTTTTTGAGGAATCCCTGACGTGGCGCCCACGTGGCGAGAGAAGGGTTAGTTTCACAAATAAAAATTTCACAGGGTTAGTTTGGCAAATACAAAATTTTACAGGGTCATTTTCGAAAAAAGTCCTCGCCGAGCGCATGTCATAGCAACGGCGACTTTGGGATGCAGGAGTGTGTCCATGCAGCGATAGAGAGCAACTGCACCAGATCGAGGTTGGTAGTCAATACCGTTTGCAAATTTAATATTATAGAAATATTTAAATCTTATAGAAAATTTTTTATACCATTTACACAAGATCAATATTTCTAATCGAAAATTTTAATTTTATATCACTATTTTTTATAAAATTTATATTTTCAGTCGTTGATTTTGAATCCTTTGAATCGCTAGATAAATAATATTAAAAAAGTATAAAATTTATTTTTTAAACAATTTAAATATGCTAGATCAAAACTAATGAAGTCGATCATCGATTATATCATCAAAAATGATTTTGAAGCATGAATAAAATACTTTAAATAGCATTTATATAAGTAGGTCTTTATATGAGTAGGTCTTGTGTGCTAGCGCAGAGAAACTCCCACCACTACCCTCCTTCGCGTTCTCAACACTTAAGAATGGAGAAACTCCCACTAGTACCGACCTTTTGCGTACTCTTCTCTTTCCTTCGCTCTTCTCTTTCCTTCTTTCTAATGCTCTTGTTCGCGTCCATTCCCTCTAATGCAAGCTCAAATGAGTCTGAACAGTTGTTGCAGACTTATGTTGTCCGTGTGCAACCTCCCGCGGTGGTCGTCAATGGCGGCTTCCACCAGCTACAGAGTTGGTACCAGTCGTTCATATCTGTGTCTACAGCAGATGCAGGCAAATCGCGACTGGTTCATGCCTACAGCGAAGTCTTCATCGGTTTTTGCGGCGAAGCTCACCCGATCCGAACTTAAATCCATGCAAAAGAGAGAAGAATTTGTGCGCGCATTTCCTGACCGGAATCTCCGTCTTCTGACCACTCACATGTCGTCGTTCCTGGGCCTCCGACCCGGCGTCGGCCTTTGGAATGCCTCCGCACTCGGCCGCGGGGTCATCATCGGAATACTCGACACCGGCATCGCCCCCACCCGCCCTTCCTTCTCTGACGACGGTGTTCCGCCTCCCTTGGCCAAGTGGAAGGGCTCGTGTGACTTCGAGGCCGGCTGCAACAAGAAGCTCATTGGCGCATGCTTGTTGGCGAAAGGCAGCCAATTCCCCTTCGATGAAGATGGGCACGGGAACCACACAGCCAGCACGGCAGCCGGAAACTTCGTGCTAGGTGCGGGGATGTGCGGACAGGCCGGCGGAACTGCGGTCGGGATGGCGCCACTTGCGATGGGTGTCAGACCGGCACATTGTGAGCATCAGATGGGCGGCCGCTCCATCCTATGCTCACATCGAAGGTCTTCTTTTTGCCGACTGTGGCGAAACTCAGAGTTGGTGGCGAGACTTTGACTGTCACTGCCTCCGAGATGTCGGTTTTAGCGGTGTCCCAAGTTGTAGGCCCCAAATTGGTCACGATGCTAGTCATTGTCCACGGACTCGACGCTCGAAAGGCCACCATCGACAGCAGGTTCAGCTTCCTTGCCGACTTTTGCTTCACCTTCGAGCAGGACACGTCAAGCCTCCAGGTGATGATAACCGAGCCCTTCTGTCCATAAATCTTGCCGATAAAATCATCAACAGTGATGTCATAAACCAGACCGGGTCGGCGGTTTTTTAAAGGTTTACGTGTCCAGCCCCTAAGGTAAAGAAGCTGGCCTTCCAATGAACCTCGTCTAGGATGGTTTCCCCGTCCTGACCTCTGTCATCCGATGTGGTGATGATTGCCGACTTGACGGCGGCCGGCGACCAGTACTCTACAAATTTTTTAAAATTTTTTTGAAAAACTATGAAATAATTTATGAATTTACTAAATATAATACAATTATTTTTATATGAACTAATACAATTATTTTTATGAATTTACTAAGTACAATAATAAGTTTGTTAAGCTGCTACATAGTAGCAAAGTTCAGAAAGAAACTAGAGATGAATAATGGGAGTTGTTTGGATATTACCAGTAGCGCAGTTGACGACTATGCCTTTCTCAAAGGCGCCGAAAGCACCGATGGCGATCACGTCCTGATAGAATTAGCGCCTAAAGAGATGGAGATTATGTTGACCCCGTCCTTGACGGCGGCGTCCAATCCCACGAGCACATCTTCTACGAATTGCCCGAAATTGCCGCACACCATGAACAACGTGGGCGTGCGGCGCCATCCCGCCCGCAGTTCCACCGGCCTGTCCGCACGCCCTTGCGCCCGGCACGAAGTTTCTGGCTGCCGTGCTGGCCTTGTGGGTCCCGTGCCCTTCTTCATCGAAAGGGGACTGGCCGCCTTTCGGCAACAAGCATGTGCAAATGAGCTTCTTGTTGCAGCCGGCCTCGAAGACGCACGAGCCCTTCCACTTGGCCGGGGGAGGCGGAACGCCGTCGTCAAAGAAGGAAGGGGTGGGGGCGATGCCGGTGTCGAGTATGCCAATGATGACCCCGCGGCCAAGTGTGGAGGCATTCCAAAGGCCGACGCCGGGTCTGAGGCCCAAGAATGACGGTGTGTGAGTGATCAGGAGGCGGAGATTCCGGTCAGGAAAAGCACGTACAAATTCTTCTCTCTTTTGCATGGATTTAAGTTCGGATCGGGTGAGCTTTGTCGCGAAACCGATGAAGACTTCGCTGTAGGCGTGAACCAGTCGTGACTCGCCCGGGTCTGCTGTAGACGCAGATATGAACAACCGATACCAACTCTGTAGCTGGTCGAAGCTGCCATTGACGACGGCCGCGGGAGGTTGCACTCAGACAACATAAGTCTGCAACAACTGTGCAGACTCATTTGGACTTGCACTAGAGGAAATGGACGCGAACAAAAGTATTATTAAAAGAATGGAAGAGAAGAGAATGTGAAGGATGGTAGTGGTGGGAGTTTCTCCATTCTTAAGTCGTGAGAAATCTATTATCTATTATATTAAATAATTGAATAAAAAGCCTAGTCTATAACACTATATGAAAGGTGCTCTTCCCGGGTTTTGGTAGGGCCAGTGGGCTCCATCTCTTTTTCTTTTTTTTTTCTCTCTCTCTCTCACTCCCTCTCTCACTCTTTTACTTTTTTTTTTTTCTCTCAACACTCTCACTCCGGCCCTCTCCCTCTCTCTCTTACTTTCTTTTTTTATTTTTTTTAATATTTTTTATTTTTACCTATATCAAGTGTAAAATTTTATCGCATTGATCAATTCTATTTTTTAATAATCAATATAACAAATAAATATAAAAGTTTATCGTATATATCAATACTATTTTTTAATAGTCAAGATAATAAATTCGTATGGTTTTTGTCCTTATTTCTTTTAGACCTCCTTCCTATAATTTATTCTTATATTTTTATTGCAGCAATAGTTTCTTATTCTTCAGTTTTTTTTTATATATAATTCTTTGACTCTTTTTTTTCTTTCTTTACTTTATTAATTTATTTATATATTTTTACGAAATTATTTCGCCGCAACGCGTGGTCCTTCACTAGTTTGCTCTAAGGGATATCCCAGTGGCCAGCAATTATATAGAGGGGGAGCGTAAGCTAGAGGCATGGTTGAGGCGGTTATGCTAGAGCACTAACAAAAGTAAAGAGCTTAGTTTTTTACAATTTAAATTAACCATTGTTTGGTTCGGGGTTAAAAGGGGATAAGGGGTTATCCCATTTAACCCAAAACACATTTTTTAGGGTGGGGTTAGCTAAACCTACCCCACACTTGGAAGGGGTGGGATTAGCTAATCCCACCCCTATTTAATTTTTAAATATAAATATAAATATTTAAAATTTAAAATAGAAATGTGATCAAGGATGCTCTTGTTCAGCCACCTCAATCCAAGCCGATCTGAGATATGATCAAGAATGCCGTTGCCGCTAGTTTTTTAACTGGCGAGGTGATTATCAAGACCGTCAAAGACCAGCGGGATAATTCCCTGGGTCATGGCAGCCCCATGACTTTACGGGACGTTCCTGGCCGACTTTCTTCTTTGTTAAAGCAAACGCAAGCGCTCTGCGGTTAGAAAGAGATCCGCCAGGGCGGTTTACGGTTCACAAGAAACAAAAAGATCCTGTTGCCATGATCAAGTCTCATCACCCCTAACATTTCCGCTTCCTCCAAACAGCAAAAACTTCAGACTTTTTATTTGCAAGTAACCACGACAGTTCGAACATTAATCACGTCCTCTACAACAATAAGGTAGTGCAACACACACCAGTGCCACTTTTGAATTCAAACTCCAAAAGAGAACCTATCAACTGTCGCCTATAGGTAAAGCATTTGCATTACAAATTATTTTAAAAAATTAATGAAAAGACCGAGGGAGGGATAGAGTACCAAAGAAGAGGTGTACCAAAAATATTGCTCAAAAATATTTGGATAAAATGGTATAAAATATATACTCCACTTTGGAGTGTACCAAAAACATTGCTCAAATAAAAACTTCTATTTGTACACACCAAAAGTGGTGTAATCTTATACCCTCCATTCTAAAATTCACAAAAATTCAAATATTTTAGTAAAAAAAATTAATGTGACAAGTAAAAAAAATTAATGACCTTTAGATAAAGTGGGTATAAAATATATACCCCACTTTGAGTTATAGCAATACAATTGCTCAAATAAAAATTCTACTTATACACCCGAAAAGGGGGAAAAGATCTTACACCCATAATTTTAGAGTTCACAAAAATTTAAATAATTTTTAGTAAAAATAAAAAATATTGATATGACAAATAAAAATTAATGGCTTTTGAATAAGTAAGGTGTAAAATATATGTATCAATAGTATTGCTCAAATGAGGAATTCCACATGTACATCCCAAAAGAAGAGTGTATATCTTGCACCCCGATTGTTAGGATTTAGTTAGATTTATAGTTGAATTCTATTTGGATTATGATTAATATTTAAATCTGTTGAAGATAAATTAAAATTTAAATATTAATTGGAGTATAAATCTAACTAGATTATGATAAATATTTAAATCTATTGAGATAAACTAAATATAGATTTAAATATTTATCAGAGTAGGAATCCTAATTATACTAGGATTTGGGTAGTTTTTTTATCATGTAAGTTATAAATATAGCATTGGTGTTATTATTTTGGTGATGGTATGGATTAGCCACACCTATATAGCATGGCCAAGATCGTCATGATTTTGGTTGCACCTAATGCATGGGTGCAAGAGGACGTGTGTGGCTTTCGTAGCCGTGGGTCATTGGTATACCTTGTGCACGAATGCACAGGATGAGAGAGATATCTTCTGAGAGTATAGAAGACGAGAGAACGGTATGAGAGATTCAGAAAGAGGGCTCAGGTTGTAACTACTCTGTGCAGAAAAGGAGTCAGGTGTAATCTTCTTTTATTTAATGAATCTTATTTTACCCGTATATTTTTCTCTTTTATGATTATTTTATCCGCATATCTTTCTCTTTTATGATTGCATCAGCTTCTACTGAGGAGATGGGTTTATGGTAAAAATCCCGATTTGACGCTTTCGTTGCGAAATCCCAACAATCGGTGCCGGATCCATAGCTGTAACGCACTGGACCTTTGCAAATTGCGAGGTTCGAGTGTATGGCTGGTGTTATGAGTTTTTCCAGATTTTCTGGTGGGTCGTAAACAGTGTTCAGACCTATGGCTCGTATCCCGAGAATTGTGGTATTTCAAGTAGCACTAAGGTCGCCAAAGTGGAGGACTTAGGCTGCTCTCGGTTTGCAATTTCTGGGTGGCGTACCGGTACGCGGTGATGGCTGTACCGGTACAGCCATCGACCCTGGCAGCCAGAGCGCCAACCCAAGGCTCGGGTTGGGCTGGTCCGTGGGATGTGTACCGGTACACAAACCCGTGTACCGGTACGCAGTACAGTTTGGGCTGTTTCGGGGAGGGGTGTATTTGCAATTGTTACAACACCTATATAGGTGACCCCAGCCCCCTTAGCTGCTCTCTTTGAGCCCTAACCAGTGGAGATCAAGGTGAGTCTCCCCTTCCCTTGTTTGATCCNAGAGAAAAAGAGAGAGAGAGTTATTTTAGTGCACCTTGTGCACGGATGCACGCGGAGAGGTCTTCTTTGTGGGTTTATAGAAGGCGAGAGAAAGATAGGAGAGATTCAAAAAGAGGGCTAGAGTTGTAGCTACTCTGTTGCAGAAGAGGAGTCAGGTGTAATCTTCTCTTATTTAATGAATCTTATTTTACCCGCATATTTTCTGTTTTGTTTTTTTTTTCTCTCTTTTATGATTGTATCAGCTTTTGCTGAGGAGACGGATTTATGGTAAAAATTGGTAAAAATTCGATTTGGCGCTTCCGTTGCGGAATCCCAATAATCGATACCGGATCCACAGCAGTCGGTATCGGAGCGGATTGCGGATTCACGAGATCCGGTACCGGGGCGAGTACCGGATTCCCAACAGGTGAAACAAACTAGAAACTTAGGATGATCTTGGGTGCTGAATAGTAGTACAACGTGTTCCAATTATTGCTACAATAAGTTAGGATTTGGTTAGATTTGTAGTTGAATCCTATTTGGATAAGAATTACCATTTAAATCTGTTTGAGATAAATTAAAATTTAAATATTAATTAGAGGATAAACCTAACTAGATTAGGATTAATATTTAAATCTATTAGAGATTGATTAAGATAGATTTGGATATTAATTAAAGTATGAATCCTAAATATATTAGGATTGGAGTACGTTTTAAATTGAGCATTATAAATAGGCATTGTGGCTCTCTTTTTTGAGTGAGTACGGCTAGAACCATTGGGGTGTCGTACCAGAGAGAGAAAAAGAGAGAGAGAGTTATTTTAGTGCACCTTGTGCACGGATGCACGCGGAGAGGTCTTCTTTGTGGGTTTATAGAAGGCGAGAGAAAGATAGGAGAGATTCAAAAAGAGGGCTAGAGTTGTAGCTACTCTGTTGCAGAAGAGGAGTCAGGTGTAATCTTCTCTTATTTAATGAATCTTATTTTACCCGCATATTTTCTGTTTTGTTTTTTTTTTCTCTCTTTTATGATTGTATCAGCTTTTGCTGAGGAGACGGATTTATGGTAAAAATTGGTAAAAATTCGATTTGGCGCTTCCGTTGCGGAATCCCAATAATCGATACCGGATCCACAGCAGTCGGTATCGGAGCGGATTGCGGATTCACGAGATCCGGTACCGGGGCGAGTACCGGATTCCCAACAGGTGAAACAAACTAGAAACTTAGGATGATCTTGGGTGCTGAATAGTAGTACAACGTGTTCCAATTATTGCTACAATAAGTTAGGATTTGGTTAGATTTGTAGTTGAATCCTATTTGGATAAGAATTACCATTTAAATCTGTTTGAGATAAATTAAAATTTAAATATTAATTAGAGGATAAACCTAACTAGATTAGGATTAATATTTAAATCTATTAGAGATTGATTAAGATAGATTTGGATATTAATTAAAGTATGAATCCTAAATATATTAGGATTGGAGTACGTTTTAAATTGAGCATTATAAATAGGCATTGTGGCTCTCTTTTTTGAGTGAGTACGGCTAGAACCATTGGGGTGTCGTACCAGAGAGAGAAAAAGAGAGAGAGAGTTATTTTAGTGCACCTTGTGCACGGATGCACGCGGAGAGGTCTTCTTTGTGGGTTTATAGAAGGCGAGAGAAAGATAGGAGAGATTCAAAAAGAGGGCTAGAGTTGTAGCTACTCTGTTGCAGAAGAGGAGTCAGGTGTAATCTTCTCTTATTTAATGAATCTTATTTTACCCGCATATTTTCTGTTTTGTTTTTTTTTTCTCTCTTTTATGATTGTATCAGCTTTTGCTGAGGAGACGGATTTATGGTAAAAATTGGTAAAAATTCGATTTGGCGCTTCCGTTGCGGAATCCCAATAATCGATACCGGATCCACAGCAGTCGGTATCGGAGCGGATTGCGGATTCACGAGATCCGGTACCGGGGCGAGTACCGGATTCCCAACAGGTGAAACAAACTAGAAACTTAGGATGATCTTGGGTGCTGAATAGTAGTACAACGTGTTCCAATTATTGCTACAATAAGTTAGGATTTGGTTAGATTTGTAGTTGAATCCTATTTGGATAAGAATTACCATTTAAATCTGTTTGAGATAAATTAAAATTTAAATATTAATTAGAGGATAAACCTAACTAGATTAGGATTAATATTTAAATCTATTAGAGATTGATTAAGATAGATTTGGATATTAATTAAAGTATGAATCCTAAATATATTAGGATTGGAGTACGTTTTAAATTGAGCATTATAAATAGGCATTGTGGCTCTCTTTTTTGAGTGAGTACGGCTAGAACCATTGGGGTGTCGTACCAGAGAGAGAAAAAGAGAGAGAGAGTTATTTTAGTGCACCTTGTGCACGGATGCACGCGGAGAGGTCTTCTTTGTGGGTTTATAGAAGGCGAGAGAAAGATAGGAGAGATTCAAAAAGAGGGCTAGAGTTGTAGCTACTCTGTTGCAGAAGAGGAGTCAGGTGTAATCTTCTCTTATTTAATGAATCTTATTTTACCCGCATATTTTCTGTTTTGTTTTTTTTTTCTCTCTTTTATGATTGTATCAGCTTTTGCTGAGGAGACGGATTTATGGTAAAAATTGGTAAAAATTCGATTTGGCGCTTCCGTTGCGGAATCCCAATAATCGATACCGGATCCACAGCAGTCGGTATCGGAGCGGATTGCGGATTCACGAGATCCGGTACCGGGGCGAGTACCGGATTCCCAACAGGTGAAACAAACTAGAAACTTAGGATGATCTTGGGTGCTGAATAGTAGTACAACGTGTTCCAATTATTGCTACAATAAGTTAGGATTTGGTTAGATTTGTAGTTGAATCCTATTTGGATAAGAATTACCATTTAAATCTGTTTGAGATAAATTAAAATTTAAATATTAATTAGAGGATAAACCTAACTAGATTAGGATTAATATTTAAATCTATTAGAGATTGATTAAGATAGATTTGGATATTAATTAAAGTATGAATCCTAAATATATTAGGATTGGAGTACGTTTTAAATTGAGCATTATAAATAGGCATTGTGGCTCTCTTTTTTGAGTGAGTACGGCTAGAACCATTGGGGTGTCGTACCAGAGAGAGAAAAAGAGAGAGAGAGTTATTTTAGTGCACCTTGTGCACGGATGCACGCGGAGAGGTCTTCTTTGTGGGTTTATAGAAGGCGAGAGAAAGATAGGAGAGATTCAAAAAGAGGGCTAGAGTTGTAGCTACTCTGTTGCAGAAGAGGAGTCAGGTGTAATCTTCTCTTATTTAATGAATCTTATTTTACCCGCATATTTTCTGTTTTGTTTTTTTTTTCTCTCTTTTATGATTGTATCAGCTTTTGCTGAGGAGACGGATTTATGGTAAAAATTGGTAAAAATTCGATTTGGCGCTTCCGTTGCGGAATCCCAATAATCGATACCGGATCCACAGCAGTCGGTATCGGAGCGGATTGCGGATTCACGAGATCCGGTACCGGGGCGAGTACCGGATTCCCAACAGGTGAAACAAACTAGAAACTTAGGATGATCTTGGGTGCTGAATAGTAGTACAACGTGTTCCAATTATTGCTACAATAAGTTAGGATTTGGTTAGATTTGTAGTTGAATCCTATTTGGATAAGAATTACCATTTAAATCTGTTTGAGATAAATTAAAATTTAAATATTAATTAGAGGATAAACCTAACTAGATTAGGATTAATATTTAAATCTATTAGAGATTGATTAAGATAGATTTGGATATTAATTAAAGTATGAATCCTAAATATATTAGGATTGGAGTACGTTTTAAATTGAGCATTATAAATAGGCATTGTGGCTCTCTTTTTTGAGTGAGTACGGCTAGAACCATTGGGGTGTCGTACCAGAGAGAGAAAAAGAGAGAGAGAGTTATTTTAGTGCACCTTGTGCACGGATGCACGCGGAGAGGTCTTCTTTGTGGGTTTATAGAAGGCGAGAGAAAGATAGGAGAGATTCAAAAAGAGGGCTAGAGTTGTAGCTACTCTGTTGCAGAAGAGGAGTCAGGTGTAATCTTCTCTTATTTAATGAATCTTATTTTACCCGCATATTTTCTGTTTTGTTTTTTTTTTCTCTCTTTTATGATTGTATCAGCTTTTGCTGAGGAGACGGATTTATGGTAAAAATTGGTAAAAATTCGATTTGGCGCTTCCGTTGCGGAATCCCAATAATCGATACCGGATCCACAGCAGTCGGTATCGGAGCGGATTGCGGATTCACGAGATCCGGTACCGGGGCGAGTACCGGATTCCCAACAGGTGAAACAAACTAGAAACTTAGGATGATCTTGGGTGCTGAATAGTAGTACAACGTGTTCCAATTATTGCTACAATAAGTTAGGATTTGGTTAGATTTGTAGTTGAATCCTATTTGGATAAGAATTACCATTTAAATCTGTTTGAGATAAATTAAAATTTAAATATTAATTAGAGGATAAACCTAACTAGATTAGGATTAATATTTAAATCTATTAGAGATTGATTAAGATAGATTTGGATATTAATTAAAGTATGAATCCTAAATATATTAGGATTGGAGTACGTTTTAAATTGAGCATTATAAATAGGCATTGTGGCTCTCTTTTTTGAGTGAGTACGGCTAGAACCATTGGGGTGTCGTACCAGAGAGAGAAAAAGAGAGAGAGAGTTATTTTAGTGCACCTTGTGCACGGATGCACGCGGAGAGGTCTTCTTTGTGGGTTTATAGAAGGCGAGAGAAAGATAGGAGAGATTCAAAAAGAGGGCTAGAGTTGTAGCTACTCTGTTGCAGAAGAGGAGTCAGGTGTAATCTTCTCTTATTTAATGAATCTTATTTTACCCGCATATTTTCTGTTTTGTTTTTTTTTTCTCTCTTTTATGATTGTATCAGCTTTTGCTGAGGAGACGGATTTATGGTAAAAATTGGTAAAAATTCGATTTGGCGCTTCCGTTGCGGAATCCCAATAATCGATACCGGATCCACAGCAGTCGGTATCGGAGCGGATTGCGGATTCACGAGATCCGGTACCGGGGCGAGTACCGGATTCCCAACAGGTGAAACAAACTAGAAACTTAGGATGATCTTGGGTGCTGAATAGTAGTACAACGTGTTCCAATTATTGCTACAATAAGTTAGGATTTGGTTAGATTTGTAGTTGAATCCTATTTGGATAAGAATTACCATTTAAATCTGTTTGAGATAAATTAAAATTTAAATATTAATTAGAGGATAAACCTAACTAGATTAGGATTAATATTTAAATCTATTAGAGATTGATTAAGATAGATTTGGATATTAATTAAAGTATGAATCCTAAATATATTAGGATTGGAGTACGTTTTAAATTGAGCATTATAAATAGGCATTGTGGCTCTCTTTTTTGAGTGAGTACGGCTAGAACCATTGGGGTGTCGTACCAGAGAGAGAAAAAGAGAGAGAGAGTTATTTTAGTGCACCTTGTGCACGGATGCACGCGGAGAGGTCTTCTTTGTGGGTTTATAGAAGGCGAGAGAAAGATAGGAGAGATTCAAAAAGAGGGCTAGAGTTGTAGCTACTCTGTTGCAGAAGAGGAGTCAGGTGTAATCTTCTCTTATTTAATGAATCTTATTTTACCCGCATATTTTCTGTTTTGTTTTTTTTTTCTCTCTTTTATGATTGTATCAGCTTTTGCTGAGGAGACGGATTTATGGTAAAAATTGGTAAAAATTCGATTTGGCGCTTCCGTTGCGGAATCCCAATAATCGATACCGGATCCACAGCAGTCGGTATCGGAGCGGATTGCGGATTCACGAGATCCGGTACCGGGGCGAGTACCGGATTCCCAACAGGTGAAACAAACTAGAAACTTAGGATGATCTTGGGTGCTGAATAGTAGTACAACGTGTTCCAATTATTGCTACAATAAGTTAGGATTTGGTTAGATTTGTAGTTGAATCCTATTTGGATAAGAATTACCATTTAAATCTGTTTGAGATAAATTAAAATTTAAATATTAATTAGAGGATAAACCTAACTAGATTAGGATTAATATTTAAATCTATTAGAGATTGATTAAGATAGATTTGGATATTAATTAAAGTATGAATCCTAAATATATTAGGATTGGAGTACGTTTTAAATTGAGCATTATAAATAGGCATTGTGGCTCTCTTTTTTGAGTGAGTACGGCTAGAACCATTGGGGTGTCGTACCAGAGAGAGAAAAAGAGAGAGAGAGTTATTTTAGTGCACCTTGTGCACGGATGCACGCGGAGAGGTCTTCTTTGTGGGTTTATAGAAGGCGAGAGAAAGATAGGAGAGATTCAAAAAGAGGGCTAGAGTTGTAGCTACTCTGTTGCAGAAGAGGAGTCAGGTGTAATCTTCTCTTATTTAATGAATCTTATTTTACCCGCATATTTTCTGTTTTGTTTTTTTTTTCTCTCTTTTATGATTGTATCAGCTTTTGCTGAGGAGACGGATTTATGGTAAAAATTGGTAAAAATTCGATTTGGCGCTTCCGTTGCGGAATCCCAATAATCGATACCGGATCCACAGCAGTCGGTATCGGAGCGGATTGCGGATTCACGAGATCCGGTACCGGGGCGAGTACCGGATTCCCAACAGGTGAAACAAACTAGAAACTTAGGATGATCTTGGGTGCTGAATAGTAGTACAACGTGTTCCAATTATTGCTACAATAAGTTAGGATTTGGTTAGATTTGTAGTTGAATCCTATTTGGATAAGAATTACCATTTAAATCTGTTTGAGATAAATTAAAATTTAAATATTAATTAGAGGATAAACCTAACTAGATTAGGATTAATATTTAAATCTATTAGAGATTGATTAAGATAGATTTGGATATTAATTAAAGTATGAATCCTAAATATATTAGGATTGGAGTACGTTTTAAATTGAGCATTATAAATAGGCATTGTGGCTCTCTTTTTTGAGTGAGTACGGCTAGAACCATTGGGGTGTCGTACCAGAGAGAGAAAAAGAGAGAGAGAGTTATTTTAGTGCACCTTGTGCACGGATGCACGCGGAGAGGTCTTCTTTGTGGGTTTATAGAAGGCGAGAGAAAGATAGGAGAGATTCAAAAAGAGGGCTAGAGTTGTAGCTACTCTGTTGCAGAAGAGGAGTCAGGTGTAATCTTCTCTTATTTAATGAATCTTATTTTACCCGCATATTTTCTGTTTTGTTTTTTTTTTCTCTCTTTTATGATTGTATCAGCTTTTGCTGAGGAGACGGATTTATGGTAAAAATTGGTAAAAATTCGATTTGGCGCTTCCGTTGCGGAATCCCAATAATCGATACCGGATCCACAGCAGTCGGTATCGGAGCGGATTGCGGATTCACGAGATCCGGTACCGGGGCGAGTACCGGATTCCCAACAGGTGAAACAAACTAGAAACTTAGGATGATCTTGGGTGCTGAATAGTAGTACAACGTGTTCCAATTATTGCTACAATAAGTTAGGATTTGGTTAGATTTGTAGTTGAATCCTATTTGGATAAGAATTACCATTTAAATCTGTTTGAGATAAATTAAAATTTAAATATTAATTAGAGGATAAACCTAACTAGATTAGGATTAATATTTAAATCTATTAGAGATTGATTAAGATAGATTTGGATATTAATTAAAGTATGAATCCTAAATATATTAGGATTGGAGTACGTTTTAAATTGAGCATTATAAATAGGCATTGTGGCTCTCTTTTTTGAGTGAGTACGGCTAGAACCATTGGGGTGTCGTACCAGAGAGAGAAAAAGAGAGAGAGAGTTATTTTAGTGCACCTTGTGCACGGATGCACGCGGAGAGGTCTTCTTTGTGGGTTTATAGAAGGCGAGAGAAAGATAGGAGAGATTCAAAAAGAGGGCTAGAGTTGTAGCTACTCTGTTGCAGAAGAGGAGTCAGGTGTAATCTTCTCTTATTTAATGAATCTTATTTTACCCGCATATTTTCTGTTTTGTTTTTTTTTTCTCTCTTTTATGATTGTATCAGCTTTTGCTGAGGAGACGGATTTATGGTAAAAATTGGTAAAAATTCGATTTGGCGCTTCCGTTGCGGAATCCCAATAATCGATACCGGATCCACAGCAGTCGGTATCGGAGCGGATTGCGGATTCACGAGATCCGGTACCGGGGCGAGTACCGGATTCCCAACAGGTGAAACAAACTAGAAACTTAGGATGATCTTGGGTGCTGAATAGTAGTACAACGTGTTCCAATTATTGCTACAATAAGTTAGGATTTGGTTAGATTTGTAGTTGAATCCTATTTGGATAAGAATTACCATTTAAATCTGTTTGAGATAAATTAAAATTTAAATATTAATTAGAGGATAAACCTAACTAGATTAGGATTAATATTTAAATCTATTAGAGATTGATTAAGATAGATTTGGATATTAATTAAAGTATGAATCCTAAATATATTAGGATTGGAGTACGTTTTAAATTGAGCATTATAAATAGGCATTGTGGCTCTCTTTTTTGAGTGAGTACGGCTAGAACCATTGGGGTGTCGTACCAGAGAGAGAAAAAGAGAGAGAGAGTTATTTTAGTGCACCTTGTGCACGGATGCACGCGGAGAGGTCTTCTTTGTGGGTTTATAGAAGGCGAGAGAAAGATAGGAGAGATTCAAAAAGAGGGCTAGAGTTGTAGCTACTCTGTTGCAGAAGAGGAGTCAGGTGTAATCTTCTCTTATTTAATGAATCTTATTTTACCCGCATATTTTCTGTTTTGTTTTTTTTTTCTCTCTTTTATGATTGTATCAGCTTTTGCTGAGGAGACGGATTTATGGTAAAAATTGGTAAAAATTCGATTTGGCGCTTCCGTTGCGGAATCCCAATAATCGATACCGGATCCACAGCAGTCGGTATCGGAGCGGATTGCGGATTCACGAGATCCGGTACCGGGGCGAGTACCGGATTCCCAACAGGTGAAACAAACTAGAAACTTAGGATGATCTTGGGTGCTGAATAGTAGTACAACGTGTTCCAATTATTGCTACAATAAGTTAGGATTTGGTTAGATTTGTAGTTGAATCCTATTTGGATAAGAATTACCATTTAAATCTGTTTGAGATAAATTAAAATTTAAATATTAATTAGAGGATAAACCTAACTAGATTAGGATTAATATTTAAATCTATTAGAGATTGATTAAGATAGATTTGGATATTAATTAAAGTATGAATCCTAAATATATTAGGATTGGAGTACGTTTTAAATTGAGCATTATAAATAGGCATTGTGGCTCTCTTTTTTGAGTGAGTACGGCTAGAACCATTGGGGTGTCGTACCAGAGAGAGAAAAAGAGAGAGAGAGTTATTTTAGTGCACCTTGTGCACGGATGCACGCGGAGAGGTCTTCTTTGTGGGTTTATAGAAGGCGAGAGAAAGATAGGAGAGATTCAAAAAGAGGGCTAGAGTTGTAGCTACTCTGTTGCAGAAGAGGAGTCAGGTGTAATCTTCTCTTATTTAATGAATCTTATTTTACCCGCATATTTTCTGTTTTGTTTTTTTTTTCTCTCTTTTATGATTGTATCAGCTTTTGCTGAGGAGACGGATTTATGGTAAAAATTGGTAAAAATTCGATTTGGCGCTTCCGTTGCGGAATCCCAATAATCGATACCGGATCCACAGCAGTCGGTATCGGAGCGGATTGCGGATTCACGAGATCCGGTACCGGGGCGAGTACCGGATTCCCAACAGGTGAAACAAACTAGAAACTTAGGATGATCTTGGGTGCTGAATAGTAGTACAACGTGTTCCAATTATTGCTACAATAAGTTAGGATTTGGTTAGATTTGTAGTTGAATCCTATTTGGATAAGAATTACCATTTAAATCTGTTTGAGATAAATTAAAATTTAAATATTAATTAGAGGATAAACCTAACTAGATTAGGATTAATATTTAAATCTATTAGAGATTGATTAAGATAGATTTGGATATTAATTAAAGTATGAATCCTAAATATATTAGGATTGGAGTACGTTTTAAATTGAGCATTATAAATAGGCATTGTGGCTCTCTTTTTTGAGTGAGTACGGCTAGAACCATTGGGGTGTCGTACCAGAGAGAGAAAAAGAGAGAGAGAGTTATTTTAGTGCACCTTGTGCACGGATGCACGCGGAGAGGTCTTCTTTGTGGGTTTATAGAAGGCGAGAGAAAGATAGGAGAGATTCAAAAAGAGGGCTAGAGTTGTAGCTACTCTGTTGCAGAAGAGGAGTCAGGTGTAATCTTCTCTTATTTAATGAATCTTATTTTACCCGCATATTTTCTGTTTTGTTTTTTTTTTCTCTCTTTTATGATTGTATCAGCTTTTGCTGAGGAGACGGATTTATGGTAAAAATTGGTAAAAATTCGATTTGGCGCTTCCGTTGCGGAATCCCAATAATCGATACCGGATCCACAGCAGTCGGTATCGGAGCGGATTGCGGATTCACGAGATCCGGTACCGGGGCGAGTACCGGATTCCCAACAGGTGAAACAAACTAGAAACTTAGGATGATCTTGGGTGCTGAATAGTAGTACAACGTGTTCCAATTATTGCTACAATAAGTTAGGATTTGGTTAGATTTGTAGTTGAATCCTATTTGGATAAGAATTACCATTTAAATCTGTTTGAGATAAATTAAAATTTAAATATTAATTAGAGGATAAACCTAACTAGATTAGGATTAATATTTAAATCTATTAGAGATTGATTAAGATAGATTTGGATATTAATTAAAGTATGAATCCTAAATATATTAGGATTGGAGTACGTTTTAAATTGAGCATTATAAATAGGCATTGTGGCTCTCTTTTTTGAGTGAGTACGGCTAGAACCATTGGGGTGTCGTACCAGAGAGAGAAAAAGAGAGAGAGAGTTATTTTAGTGCACCTTGTGCACGGATGCACGCGGAGAGGTCTTCTTTGTGGGTTTATAGAAGGCGAGAGAAAGATAGGAGAGATTCAAAAAGAGGGCTAGAGTTGTAGCTACTCTGTTGCAGAAGAGGAGTCAGGTGTAATCTTCTCTTATTTAATGAATCTTATTTTACCCGCATATTTTCTGTTTTGTTTTTTTTTTCTCTCTTTTATGATTGTATCAGCTTTTGCTGAGGAGACGGATTTATGGTAAAAATTGGTAAAAATTCGATTTGGCGCTTCCGTTGCGGAATCCCAATAATCGATACCGGATCCACAGCAGTCGGTATCGGAGCGGATTGCGGATTCACGAGATCCGGTACCGGGGCGAGTACCGGATTCCCAACAGGTGAAACAAACTAGAAACTTAGGATGATCTTGGGTGCTGAATAGTAGTACAACGTGTTCCAATTATTGCTACAATAAGTTAGGATTTGGTTAGATTTGTAGTTGAATCCTATTTGGATAAGAATTACCATTTAAATCTGTTTGAGATAAATTAAAATTTAAATATTAATTAGAGGATAAACCTAACTAGATTAGGATTAATATTTAAATCTATTAGAGATTGATTAAGATAGATTTGGATATTAATTAAAGTATGAATCCTAAATATATTAGGATTGGAGTACGTTTTAAATTGAGCATTATAAATAGGCATTGTGGCTCTCTTTTTTGAGTGAGTACGGCTAGAACCATTGGGGTGTCGTACCAGAGAGAGAAAAAGAGAGAGAGAGTTATTTTAGTGCACCTTGTGCACGGATGCACGCGGAGAGGTCTTCTTTGTGGGTTTATAGAAGGCGAGAGAAAGATAGGAGAGATTCAAAAAGAGGGCTAGAGTTGTAGCTACTCTGTTGCAGAAGAGGAGTCAGGTGTAATCTTCTCTTATTTAATGAATCTTATTTTACCCGCATATTTTCTGTTTTGTTTTTTTTTTCTCTCTTTTATGATTGTATCAGCTTTTGCTGAGGAGACGGATTTATGGTAAAAATTGGTAAAAATTCGATTTGGCGCTTCCGTTGCGGAATCCCAATAATCGATACCGGATCCACAGCAGTCGGTATCGGAGCGGATTGCGGATTCACGAGATCCGGTACCGGGGCGAGTACCGGATTCCCAACAGGTGAAACAAACTAGAAACTTAGGATGATCTTGGGTGCTGAATAGTAGTACAACGTGTTCCAATTATTGCTACAATAAGTTAGGATTTGGTTAGATTTGTAGTTGAATCCTATTTGGATAAGAATTACCATTTAAATCTGTTTGAGATAAATTAAAATTTAAATATTAATTAGAGGATAAACCTAACTAGATTAGGATTAATATTTAAATCTATTAGAGATTGATTAAGATAGATTTGGATATTAATTAAAGTATGAATCCTAAATATATTAGGATTGGAGTACGTTTTAAATTGAGCATTATAAATAGGCATTGTGGCTCTCTTTTTTGAGTGAGTACGGCTAGAACCATTGGGGTGTCGTACCAGAGAGAGAAAAAGAGAGAGAGAGTTATTTTAGTGCACCTTGTGCACGGATGCACGCGGAGAGGTCTTCTTTGTGGGTTTATAGAAGGCGAGAGAAAGATAGGAGAGATTCAAAAAGAGGGCTAGAGTTGTAGCTACTCTGTTGCAGAAGAGGAGTCAGGTGTAATCTTCTCTTATTTAATGAATCTTATTTTACCCGCATATTTTCTGTTTTGTTTTTTTTTTCTCTCTTTTATGATTGTATCAGCTTTTGCTGAGGAGACGGATTTATGGTAAAAATTGGTAAAAATTCGATTTGGCGCTTCCGTTGCGGAATCCCAATAATCGATACCGGATCCACAGCAGTCGGTATCGGAGCGGATTGCGGATTCACGAGATCCGGTACCGGGGCGAGTACCGGATTCCCAACAGGTGAAACAAACTAGAAACTTAGGATGATCTTGGGTGCTGAATAGTAGTACAACGTGTTCCAATTATTGCTACAATAAGTTAGGATTTGGTTAGATTTGTAGTTGAATCCTATTTGGATAAGAATTACCATTTAAATCTGTTTGAGATAAATTAAAATTTAAATATTAATTAGAGGATAAACCTAACTAGATTAGGATTAATATTTAAATCTATTAGAGATTGATTAAGATAGATTTGGATATTAATTAAAGTATGAATCCTAAATATATTAGGATTGGAGTACGTTTTAAATTGAGCATTATAAATAGGCATTGTGGCTCTCTTTTTTGAGTGAGTACGGCTAGAACCATTGGGGTGTCGTACCAGAGAGAGAAAAAGAGAGAGAGAGTTATTTTAGTGCACCTTGTGCACGGATGCACGCGGAGAGGTCTTCTTTGTGGGTTTATAGAAGGCGAGAGAAAGATAGGAGAGATTCAAAAAGAGGGCTAGAGTTGTAGCTACTCTGTTGCAGAAGAGGAGTCAGGTGTAATCTTCTCTTATTTAATGAATCTTATTTTACCCGCATATTTTCTGTTTTGTTTTTTTTTTCTCTCTTTTATGATTGTATCAGCTTTTGCTGAGGAGACGGATTTATGGTAAAAATTGGTAAAAATTCGATTTGGCGCTTCCGTTGCGGAATCCCAATAATCGATACCGGATCCACAGCAGTCGGTATCGGAGCGGATTGCGGATTCACGAGATCCGGTACCGGGGCGAGTACCGGATTCCCAACAGGTGAAACAAACTAGAAACTTAGGATGATCTTGGGTGCTGAATAGTAGTACAACGTGTTCCAATTATTGCTACAATAAGTTAGGATTTGGTTAGATTTGTAGTTGAATCCTATTTGGATAAGAATTACCATTTAAATCTGTTTGAGATAAATTAAAATTTAAATATTAATTAGAGGATAAACCTAACTAGATTAGGATTAATATTTAAATCTATTAGAGATTGATTAAGATAGATTTGGATATTAATTAAAGTATGAATCCTAAATATATTAGGATTGGAGTACGTTTTAAATTGAGCATTATAAATAGGCATTGTGGCTCTCTTTTTTGAGTGAGTACGGCTAGAACCATTGGGGTGTCGTACCAGAGAGAGAAAAAGAGAGAGAGAGTTATTTTAGTGCACCTTGTGCACGGATGCACGCGGAGAGGTCTTCTTTGTGGGTTTATAGAAGGCGAGAGAAAGATAGGAGAGATTCAAAAAGAGGGCTAGAGTTGTAGCTACTCTGTTGCAGAAGAGGAGTCAGGTGTAATCTTCTCTTATTTAATGAATCTTATTTTACCCGCATATTTTCTGTTTTGTTTTTTTTTTCTCTCTTTTATGATTGTATCAGCTTTTGCTGAGGAGACGGATTTATGGTAAAAATTGGTAAAAATTCGATTTGGCGCTTCCGTTGCGGAATCCCAATAATCGATACCGGATCCACAGCAGTCGGTATCGGAGCGGATTGCGTATTCACAAGATCCGGTACCGGGGCGAGTACCGGATTCCCAACAATAGGCAGCCCTTGCTTGTCTTTCACGTCGGATGTGGTGATGATAGCGGACTTAATGGCGGCTGGCGACCAGTCAGGGTGCACGCTCTTTATCAGCGCGGCGATGCCGCTGACATGCGGCGTGGCCATCGAAGTCCCGGAGATTATGTTGAAAGTTTTCTTCCCGTCGTTCCCTCCATCCGCTTGGGTCGGCCATGCGGCCAGTATGTTAAGCCCCGGGGCCAGTACGTCGGGCTCCAAGAGAATCCCGTTTTGAAAGTTCGGCCCGCGGGAAGAGAAAAAGGCGACAGAGGGAGCAAAGGGAGTTTCGAGAACGGTGCTGTTGAAGGAGATTGACGCAAGCAATTGGCTTTGCAATGTGTAGTCTATCGGTGACAATCGAGTGACAATTGGCTTAGCAAGATGGCACGGCCGGTAGTGGCACTCAACTGCACTGTCGGCAGGGGGTAGCTATCGGTGACAATCGAGTACCCTGCAGCCTTCGCATTTACGAGCACCACGCCGACTCCACCGCCACTCTTAACGGCGCCAAAAATATCATATGATGAAAGTAAGTCTTGAGGGTCGCATAAGACTAGCTTTCCCCGGATGTTGAAGCCGGTGAAGTCGCTGCAGCTGCTAAATTCCGAAGAGTATGCAAGCTCGAACGGCGGGGATGAGAAATTTTTGAACTGATTCAAAGATTTGCCTTCATACAACTGCTCATGGTTGTAAAGCCGCACGGAGGCCGCAAACCTCCGGTCGATCGATGTGGCGCCCATTGTTATATACCACGATGCCTCGTTCGAGAGCGACTTACCTCTCGGACCTTCATTGCCTATTTAATAATATAGAATATTAAATATCGTTCTCCTACAGCTTAAATTTTTTTTAAAAATAAAAGTTATTTGTATTACTCGTCGCGCAGCTAACAAATACCCCTTTTTCGAAAGCACCGAAACCGCCTATGGCGATCACGTCTCTAAAGAAACGATCGGTTCCGCCGCCTAAAGAGATGGAGATTACTTCGACCCCGTCCTTAACGGCGGCATCTAAGCCGGCGAGAATATCCGAGGTCAAGCAACCAGATGCGCTGCAGACCTTGTACATCGCCAAGTGCGCGTGCGGGGCCACCCCGGCAGCGGTGCCGCTGGCTTGTCCGAACGCACTCGCACCCTATACGAAGTTCCCAGCAGCTGTGCTAGCAGTATGAGTTCCGTGCCCGACGTCGTCGAAGGGGGATTTATCATCCTGCACGAATGATTGTGCGCCGATGAGCTTGTTGTTGCAGCCGGTCTCGAAGGCGCACGAGCCCTTCCACTTGGCGGGGGGAGGTAGAACGCCGTCGTCGGAGAAAGAAGGGTGGGTGGGGGCGATGCCGGTGTCGAGTAGGCCAATGATGGTGCCGCGGCTGAGGGCGGTGGTGTTCCAAAGGCTGGTACTAGGTTGGAGGCCCAGAAACGCCGGCGTACGCATCGTCAAAAGGCGGAGATTCTTGACCGAGAATGCGCGCACGAACCCTTCCTTCTTCTGGATCGAATACAGCTCCATTTTGGTGAGCTTCGCGGCAAAACCAACGAAGACCTCACTGTACTAACCGCAGCTCGCCAGCGTCTGAAATAGACTCGGATAAGAAGGACTTGTACCAACTCTCAAGCTTGATAGAGCCGGCATCGGCGACCTCTGTCGAAGGTTGCACACGAACTATGTAAGTTCGCAACTGTTCGGACTCATTGACGCCGGCATTAGAGGGAACGCCGATATTTGGACGAGACAACACCGGAGAGGAAATGAATAAAAATACGTCCTGTACAACAATAAGGTAGTGCAACACACACCAGTGCCACTTTTGGATTCAAACTCCAAAAGAGAACCTATCAACTGTCGCTTATAGGTAAAGCATTTGCATTACAAATTACTTTAAAAAATTAATGAAAAGACAGAGGGATGGATAGAGTACCAAAGAAGGAAAAATTCTAGAATGCAACGTGTATATTGGTGACGTAGCGTAACAAATCAATCAAATATCTCTTTTTAGGGGTATATGTCCCATCATGATTGTAAATAAATATTTTTATTGTACTTTTGTTTGAAAAGAAGGAATATGATTGGCTTATTATTGATGACGTGGTGCAAGTGTGATAGTGTAGAATTCCTCCCAAAGAAGAGGTGTACCAAAAACATTGCACAAAAATATTTGGATAAAATGATATAAAATATATACTCCACTTTGGGGTTTTCCAAAAACATTGCTCAAATAAGAACTTATATTTGTACACATCAAAAGTGGTGTAATCTTATACCCTCCATTCTAAAATTCACAAAAATTCAAATATTTTAGAAAAAAAAAACTGATGTGATAAGTAAAAAAAAATTAATGACCTTTAGATAAAGTGGGTGTAAAATATACACCTCACTTTGAGTTATAGCAATACAATTGCTCAAATAAAAATTCTACTTATACACCCGAAAAGGTGTATAGATCTTACACCCATAATTTTAGAGTTCACAAAAATTTAAATAATTTTTAGCAAAAATAAAAAATATTGATATGACAAATAAAAATTAATGGCTTTTGAATAAATAAGGTGTAAAATGTATGTATCAACAATATTGCTCAAATAAGGAATTCCACATGTACATCCCAAAAGAAGAGTGTATATCTTGCACCCCGATTATAGAGTTCACAAAAATCTAAATAATTTTTAGTAAAAATAAAAAAATTAATATGACAAATAAAAAAGTAATGATTTTTGAATAAAGTGGGTATAAGATCTACAAAGTGGTATGTATCAATAGAATTACTCAAATGAGAAATTCTAGTCGTAAGATATGCTTCTCATTTTGGAGTACACCAATAGTATTGTTCAAAAAAGAAATTCTACTTGTATACCCTAAGAAGGTGTAGATGTTACACCCTTTCATCTTAGAGTTTACAAAATTTCAAATTGTTTTAGTAAAAAGAAAAAAAAATAATGTGACAAGTAAAAATATTTAATAGCCTTTGGATGAAATGGGCGTAAGATATACACCAAAGTCACTTTGGGTGTAAGAGTTAACAAAAATACAAATATTTTTTTGTAAAAATAAAAAAGATTGATGTGACAACGAAAAAATTAATGACCTTTTCACCATAGAGTTTACAAAATTTCAAATTGTTTTAGTAAAAAGAAAAAAATAATAATGTGAAAAGTAAAAATAATTAATAGTCTTTGGATGAAGTGAGTGTAAGATATATACCAAAGTCACTTTAAAGCCTCCGTTTGGTTCGGGGTTAAGGAAAAAGTAGCTATTCCATGAATAGAGTTAAGTTTAGGGTTAAAGTGGGGTTAAAGTTTTTTTGTGTTTGGTTGGAGGTTGGAGTTAGTCTAGAATAATGAAAAATAGTGTTTGGTTGGGTAGGTGAGATAAGAAGATAATGATTGATAAAGAAGGATAATGATTGGTTGGAATAGGTGTGATAAGAAAGATAGTGGGTTATTATGAATAGAAAATAGTATTTGGTTGGAGTTTCGTGGGGTTAGGTGGAGTTAGCTAACCCGGATAATTTATTTGAGGTGGGGTTAGGTGGGATTAGCTAACCCCACCTATTTTTTGGGGTGTTTGGGGATAAAATAGGGGTTAAGGGGTTATTCCACCCCTTAACCCCCAACCAAACAAGGGCTTTGGGTATAAAAGTTAACAAAAATACAAATAATTTTTTTTAAAAATAAAAAAGATTGATGTAACAACGAAAAAATTAATGACCTTTAAATGACTTAGGTGTAAGATTTACACTTCACTTAAGGGTGCCAATTGCATTGTTCAAATTAGAAATCCACTTGTACAACCCAAAAATGGGTGCAGATTTGACACCCTAATATTAAAAGCCATAAAAATCTAAATAATTTTTAGTAAAAATAAAAAAGTTTGATGTAAAAAGTAAAAAATTAATGGTTTTTTGATGAAGTTGGAGTAGATGTACACCCCACTTTGGGGTGTAAGAGTTAACAAAAATCTAAATGGTTTTAGTAAAAATAAAAAAAGATTGATGTGAAAAATAAAAAATTAATGATTTTTTGATGAAGCAGGTGTAAGATGTACCCCCACTTTGGGGTGTACTAATACAATTACTCAAATAAGAAATTCTATTCATACATTGTAAAAATAGGGTGTAAATCTTATACCCTTACACCCCCATCCTAAAATTCACCAAAATTCAAATTTAGTAAAAATAAAAAAATGATGTGACAAGTAAAAAATTAATGGCTTTTATATAAACTGAGTGTAAGATATACATTACACCATATTTTGAGATGTATTAATATTATTGCTCAAATAAGAATTCTACTTGTACACCCAAAAAAGAGTGTAGATTTTACACCTCTGATCCTAGAATTCATACAAATTCAAATGATTTTTAGTAAAAACAACAAAAAATTGACATGACAAGTAAAAAAAATAATAGTATTTGAATAAATTGGGTGTAGGATTACATTACACTTTGGATACACGGTGCACCAATAGAATTGCTTCAAATAAAAAATTATACTTGTATACCCCAAAAAGGTGGGCGCAGACCTTACATCCCCATTAGTTTATAAAAATTCAAATAATTTTTAATAAAAATAAAAAAGTTAATATGATAAATAAAAAATTATTATTTGTAATAAAGTGAGTGTAAAATGTACATCCCATTTTAGAGTATATTAATAGCATTGCTCCAAATGAGAAATCCTAATTGTACACTCCACAAGAGGGGTGTAAATCTTACATCCTCCTATTTTAGAGTTTACAAAAATTCAAATGATTTTTAGTAAAAACAAAAAAAAATTAATGTGACAACTAAAAAATAAATGGTCTTTCAATTAAGTAGAGTAAGATGTACACCTTACATTGGAGGGCAAGAGTTAACAAAAATTATATATATATATATATATATATATATATATATATATATATAGTTGGGCTAGAATATTATTGATAGCAAAAATTCTTTTTTGCTATCAAGTTTTTAATCTTTGGATCAATTTTTTCAGCATTTCTAACTATTGGATTAAATATGATAATCCAGTGGGGACCACTCAACCCTAACGGATTAATATCATTCTAACCCTACAATTTCTCATCCAAGGGTTACAAATTTGAGAGCAAAAAGGACCTTTTGCTATTAATAGTATTCCAGCCCAGCTCTATCTATATATAGAGCTGCGGCCGAGTGCGGAGGCATTCCAAAGGCCGACGCCAGGTCGGAGGCCTAGGAACGACGACGTGTGATTGGTCAGAAGGTAGAGATTCCAGTCGGGAAATGCACGCACAAATTCTTCTCTCTTTTGCATGGATTTAAGTTCCGATCGGGTGAGCTTTACTGCGGAACCGACGAAGACTTCGCTGTAGACGTGAACCAGTCGCGACTCGCCCGCGTCTGCTGTAGACGCAAATATGAATGACCGGTACCAACTCTGTAGCTGGTCGAAGCCGGCATTGACGACGGCCGCGAGAGGTTACACTCGGACAACATAAGTCTGCAACAACTGTTCAGACTCATTTGAGCTTGCACTAGAGGGAATGGACGCGAACAAGAGTATTAGAAAGAAAGGAAGAGAAGAGAAAGCGAAGGATGGCAGCGGTGAGAGTTTCTCCATTCTTAAGTCGTGAGAAATTGTTGATGGTGAGAATAAGAGAGCAAGTAGGGGAAGAAGGAAACTCAAAGCAGAGAGAAACTCACTAATTTGTTATTAAATAGAAAAGAATTACAAACTGAACTGACTCAAACTCAAATCTTTAGATCCCTCTTATAGACCTCTCACATTAATTATTAACTTCTTGATCGACGAATTTAACTCTTTAGACTTCTCAAAAAAACATTTTAATTATTAACTTCTTAATAAGAATTAAAAAGAGTCTCAAAAAAACCTAACCCCTTAGATTTTCCAAAAAACCATTTAACACTAGTTGATGGTTCCAAAACTAGAAGAATTAAAAAGAGTCACAAAATACTTCGATATCTACTCCAAAATTTGAATAGGATGAAGTTGCCTCCCTCCGACTACAAGGTTCAGCCTGGCGATGAGAAGTTAGATAGGTTTTGTAGATATTGCCGTAATCAGGGTCATGGTATGAGGTACTGTTTTGACCTTCAGGACGTTGCAAGCAAGATGAGATAATACATTAGTTTTTGAAGACGAGTCCGAGTCATCCCCCACAGTCTCAAATTGTTTCGAAGCCTCTCCCAAATAATTCTGCAGTCTAGTTTCCAACGCATCAAGTAACATTCAATTTGAATACTTCTATAAAAAAAAATTATGATAAAAAGATTAAATATTGACCGACCGTCCCTAGCGCAAGTGGCAAAGAAATTGGTGATTGGTATCTGAGGTCCCAAGTTTGAATCCTAGTTGATTCACATTTTTAGTTAAGTTTATTTCTAAGTAAAATAAACAAAGCGAATAGCATGCTACCTATCTCTCCCCCAAAAAAAAATAAATAAATAAACATTGCACAGGTTGACTGACACTTAGGTAGAGGTGGTTGAGGCGGTTATACTGTTGCAAGTGGGGGCCATTGACCCAATAGACACAAGTACAAGAGCCCAATTAATCAACTCTAAAGTCTTGTTAATTAGTTGATCTCTTTCAAGTTGTTCTCAAGTGGAATCCAATAAAATTTTGAGTCTTGTTAGACAAAAAAAGCTATGCGCGATTTGACGACCCACTATCTTTTCTTTCTTTTTTAAGCAGTTTAGAAAATTCAAAATCTACACTATATATATAAGCGTATAAAAATTCCGACAATAATAGAGAAAATCAAAAAAAAATAAAAGAATATTCCCTACGAATAGTTATGATTAATTTGTTATATATACCTATGCTATATATATATATATATATGAAAACGTATAAGAATAACAAACGGAATAAAAAAGAAATAAAAAGATATTCTCTATGAACGGTTATGATCAATTTTTATTAAAAAAAATATTCATATCCATCTATAAATTTAATTCTATGAACGATTATGATTAATTTATTAAAAATATTACTAATAAAAATGAACGGTTATGTTCAATTAAAAAATAGCATTCCTTTCTATCTATTTTATATTAAAATTTAAATTTGAGTTTAATTCATAAATTAAATTTAATTTTGATATCAAATTTTATTTAACAATTAAAAAATTTTACAAACGGCTATGATCAATTTGTTAAAAATATTTCAAACAAAAATGAACGGTTATTATCAATCTGTTAAAAAATAACATTCTTTTCCATCTATTTTACATTAAAATTTAAATTTAATTTTTGATATCAAATTTGACTTAACAATTAAAAAATTCTACGATTATGATCGATTTGTTAAAAATATTTCAAATAAAAATGAATGATTATAATTAATCTGTTAAAAAATAGCATTCATTTCCATCTATTTTATATTAAAATTAAAATTTGAGTTTAGATCTATTTTACATTAAAATTTAAATTTGAGTTTAGATCGTATATTAAATTCAACTTTTGATATCATTCGACTTAACAATTAAAAAATTTTAATTATATAATTCTATATCTATATTTATCTATACTATACATAAAAGCATATAAGAATGACAGACGGAATCAAAAAGAAATAAATGGATATTCACTATAAACGGTTATGATCAATTTTTTTTTAAAAAAATTCAAATAAAAACGAACGGATATAATCAATCTGTTAAAAAAATACATTCATATTCATATATAAATTTAATTCTACGAACAGTTATGATCAATTTGTTAAAAATAGTTTAAATAGAAAAGAATGGTTATGATCAATGTGTTAAAAAATAGCATTCTTTTTCATCTATTTTATAATAAAATTTAAATTTGAGTTTAAATCGTAAATTAAATTTAATTTATGATATCAAATTTGACTTAAAAACTAAAATTTTTTAATTATATAATAGCTTAAAATTAAATTTTGAAATTTGAAATAAATATAAATTAAATTTTGATGTTTTAGTTTAAAACAGATATTTAAATTTTAGATTCATTATAAATTAAAAATATTTTATGTATATAAGAAGAGAACAATATAAAATATTACAAATATTTTCTAATGAAATATAACATATAAATTTATAAATTATAATTTTTGTTGTAAAATTTAAATAAATATAATATATAAATTTATTTTAATTTAAATTATATTAAAATAATTATTACATGTATTTGCACATATACTAATAAAAGAACTCTAACCTCATTTATCCCATATAATCTTTCTTTTTACAGTAGCTAACTATTTTTTTGGTTTTTTTTCCCCTTATATTTGACCTCATGAGAAAAAAATTTTCAAATCCGCTACTGTGCTGAAGCGGGGTTTACTAATCCCACGCGAGTTTGCAAAAAAAATTTTGATGTTTACATAAAATAATTTTTTTTACTAAATTTTACTTTAAATTAATTCAAAATTTGAATTTATATTAAAAATCTATATTTGAATTAAAATTTCAAAATTTAAGTATTAGATTTTAAATTTGCACAAAAATTTAAAGTTTGATATTTTAATTTAAAATATAGATTTAGAATTAAAATTTAAATTTAAAATTTAAATTTTTAAATCTAAAATACAATTTTCAATTCTAAATTAAAATATTAAAATTATTTTAAAATTTTATTACTCTATAAATATTTTAATAAATTTTATTTCTTTAGCTAACATATTAGTAGAAACGAAAAAGAGAACTATTTTATTTTTTATTTTTTTAAATATTTTTATATATTTTAAAAAAATTAAGAGTCTGAAGTGGAGCGGGGCTTGGCCCGAATTTTATTCAGGCCGGGCGAGGCAAACCCTGGCCTAGGTGAATGTGGGATTGTGCCAACTCGGTACGGCCTATATTACACCATTATACGTTGGTAAGTTTAATATTTCTAATTTAAAATTTTAGTCTTTTATTATTATTTTTTTATAAAATTTTTATTTTTAGTCGTTTATTTTGAAACTACTCGTCGACTAGACAAACGAAGTCAAAAAATTATGAAATTTAAATTTTTTTTGTTAGTTCCAACATAATAGATCATGTTTAATGGAACCGATCACTAAATTGAATATCTCATCATCAAAAATAATTTATAAGTATATGAGGTTTCCGTACTTTCGAAAACACAGAAATCTAGCTCTTAATTAATAATATTTTATAATTATTTATAACTTAATTAGTAAATGAATAAGATAGAGAATATATTGTGCCATCTAATGGGTGGAGCTATTATTATATGTCTTAACGGGTTTCCGCTAAGGGGAAATAGTAATTTTTAGTTGCATTTATGAGAATAAGAGGAATAAATCCCTTATTCTCTCTTTTATCCCTTCAGTGAAACATGGTCTTATAGATAATAACTTTTGTTATTCTCGCGAATAAAGAATATTTTGGTATATATAAGTTAAAATAGCTGTAAATTTGGAAACATTTTAGAGATACTCTAGAGAATATCCTCGGTACTGTTTCGAATAAATGTCTTGAACAATTTCTAAATATGTTTTAAAAAATAAAAATAATGTATTTATATAAGTATAATTTATATAAAATTATTTATAAAATTAATTTATATAACATTTATAAATATAATATTTTGATATAACAATTTAATTTATATCAGTATATTTATTTTCTTTTATATAATATAATTTATTTTATATAATTTATCCGTAATATATGTAATGAATAAAATATAATACTAGCAATAACCTTATAATTTTAATTAATAATACTATAAATTTTAATACAGATTTAAAAGAATTATATAATATATGAAACATAATTTAATATATATAATACTTCGTAAAAAAATAAAATAATTCAATATGAATATAAATGATTAAACCATACAATAACTAATATGTCAAATTTAATTAATTTAAATTATATAGTAAAATTTAAGTATAAATATATTACCCGGCGGCATAGCACTTACCTCTCATACTTCCAGCTGGTATTCGGCTCTAATACCAATTTTAACGACCCAACTCGCTAGCAAAACAACTCATTATATTCAAACCACCGGCCCACAATGCTTAAGTCTAATTATTATTACTAGCGTGTAGGTCTCATATATTCTAATCAGAATCAGTTTTTCATCCGATGTGGGATTACTGAGGTGTTACATGTATTATCATAGATAATATTGTATTAATAAATTTATTTATGTATCTGTTTATCTAATAAAATAAAGAGAAAAATAAATTTGTTCTTAGTTTCATTAGGAACAACTTTAATACGATTTATTTCAGAACAACTCGTTTTGCCCTGAATTGTTCCTTTCAATTCCTCCGCCATGTGGTTACAATTTAGAGGATATCTTCTGTCACGCCCCGTGACCCGCCTCTTTGGTCGGGTTCGGGCCGCTAACAGTCGCCGAACTGACAGGATTTCTCCTGCACTACGAACAAAGTCTTTCCTGTACGTTTAAGACTCAACAAACAGTACAATACAAGAGGTTCCAAACAGGAATAGTATTCGCACACTGATTGCATAAGGAAGATATCAAATAATATAAAACACCTAAGTTATTATATGCATTCCCATAACATGTATTTTGCATCTCAGTTACAATTCATTTTATAACTTCTTCTCTCGTTCCGGAATATCTCCAATATCAATCATAGCCTAAATTACGACGAGGTTGAACAAATAAACAAAGACTACGACATCAACTACCTGCAAGACTTCTCACCTGAACCTCCACCTATACTGACTGGAGCGCAGGCTTAGCGTGCTCTGGCGGAGGAAGTGTACTATATAATAGTTTCAGCTAATCACATCTTTTTTTTTGAAAATAAAAGTATAATAAAAACATATTTTAAAAGTTATAATGAAATAAGTAAATTCAAAAAAGTTACTTAATTTATTGAGAACATCACATAAGTAATATAACTATTGTATTCTAGACTTTTTCGCTCTAGTGGCTAGTGGTACGTGATTTGTGTCATCCGATCCATGTTATCGAAGAGCTTCTTAATACCCTGTTTGGACTATGGAACGATTCGTAGTCTTAACCGTGATCCAAATTATGTTATCTAGTTAAGGATACAGTGCTATCACCCGGATCAGATGTGATGTACTATTCTTTCAAGAAACAAAGCATGCCTCACTAAATAGATTTAAGCTTGCAAGTTTTTGCGATAGAAGGGCCGATCACTTTTTATACATAAGGATGCAACTGGGTTGCCTGGGGGCATACTAATTGCATGGAATTCCACCAAGTTGACCTTTGAAGAAACTGTTGGATAGGCTAGTTCTGGATAACGCTACAGATCAGACTAGCACTCTCTACTTCTCCAATGCTATAAATTATTAACTACTGTAATCTATTTAGTGAGGCATGCTTTGTTTCTTGAAAGAATAGTACATCACATCTGATCCGGGTGATAGCACTGTATCCTTAACTAGATAACATAATTTGGATCACGGTTAAGACTACGAATCGTTCCATAGTCCAAACAGGGTATTAAGAAGCTCTTCGATAACATGGATCGGATGACACAAATCACGTACCACTAGCCACTAGAGCGAAAAAGTCTAGAATACAATAGTTATATTACTTATGTGATGTTCTCAATAAATTAAGTAACTTTTTTGGATTTACTTATTTCATTATAACTTCTAAAATATGTTTTTATTATACTTTTATTTTCACCATAGAGATCTGTTCTTTCAGGAGCTCCGTAGAATCGATACATATTGGACTCCTTTGTAACAACACACAAAATGATTCAAGGGGTACATTTTCAAATCCCGCATGCGGTACCTGTTTTCATGTCATGGCACGGGCCATTGCTAGGGAATTACCTCCGTTGACTTGATAGTGACTCCTACTTGACGGAAATGGGACAAGTTGGGGAGAACTTGTAATGTCCTTGGGACTAGTGACAGAGGCAACAAGGCATTCGATTATGAAGCACTTTCGAGGAGAGATCGGTTGGCAAGACGGGATGCACCTAGCTTGGTGGCCAACCTCGGTATTGGGGTTGCTCATTGGAAACTCGAGGAGTCCGACGAGGAGTTCGATTAAACTCAAGGAATCCGACGAGAGGTTCGATTACAGGTGAAGGATCGGTCTGTAAGTCTCGCGGAGGAGCAAGCTTGGCAATCACCTTAGCAGTAAATTGAGAAAGCAGTGCTGATTGACAGAATAGTAAAACAGGATCAAAATTTGTTCTCAGTCGACAGAGGTATGCGTTATATTTTAGTCCCCATACATGGGAAGGCATCGGTCCCACTTATCAGGATCAAAATTTTTCTCTGTTTTGCGACTAATGAAAATCTGTTGACCACGGAAAATCTAGTTAAAGAGGGGTCAGCCTCGTAAAACAGGAGCTATCATAAAGTTTTGCTTGTACAATCAAAAAAATAATAATTCAAATTGCTAAAATGTACAATATGTTTAGACTCACTGATTGACAGAATAGCAATACAGTGTGCATAGAAAAAATTAATTAGACAGAAATCTTACACGCTCCCGATTAGTTATACCAACTAATTAGTATGAACAAACCATATATTTTTATTAACAGGTAAAAGTTAAATTTTTATTATAAATTTGCGAGGAAACAAAATCATGCAACAACATTTCTTATTTATGCAAGAAAAGAAAAGAACACAGCTTAATAATAATCGACGAAAACCAAGGGGGTCCTCACGACGTGATCATCCGAAACCCACCTCAGGTGCCCATAATTCCAGCCGCCTAAATCCCCTACAATTTCCACGCTCACCCGGAACGTCTTCTTCTCGTTCACCTTGCTGAGACTCAACGTCGACGGCGTGACCGTCACCCTCACCGACACCGGAACCTCCAACTGAACTGCGTAGGTCGACTGCGCCTTCCCGACGTTAGTCACCGTGCGCGTGACATTCGGCCTCGGCGACAAACCTATCGGGAACACAATCGACGGCAAGTTCAGCTCCTCCGCCGCGATTTGCTTCTCGTCCGCGCAAGACACGTTGTGGCTGCGCACGATAATGTTAGCACCGTGGTCTCCGTAAATTGTGCATATAAAACGGACGTAGTCGTCGGCGCCGATGTCGTAGACGAGACCGGGGTCGACGGCTTTCGACGGGTTCACGTGTCCGGCCCCCAATTCGTAGACGTTCGCCGGGGTTTGAAGCTCGTTGAAGATGGGCAGCCCCTGCTTGTCCTTCACGTCGGATGTGGTGATGATAGCGGACTTGATGGCGGCCGGCGACCAGTCAGGGTGCACGCTCTTTATCAGCGCGGCGATGCCGCTGACATGCGGCGTGGCCATCGAAGTCCCGGAGATTATGTTGGAAGTTTTCTTTCCGTCATTCCCTCCGTCCGCTTGGGTCGGCCACGCGGCCAGTATGTTAAGCCCCGGAGCCGCTACGTCGGGCTTCAAGAGCATCCCGTTTTGAAAGTTCGGCCCGCGGGAAGAGAAAAAGGCGACGGAGGGAGCAAAGGGAGTTCCGAGAACGGTGCCGTTGAAGGAGATTGACGCAAGCAATTGGTTTCGCAATGTGTAGTCTATGATGGCACGGCCAGCAGCGGCACTCAACTGCACTGTCGGCAGGGGGTAGCTATCGGTGACAATCGAGTACCCTGCAGCCTTTGCATTTACGAGCACCACGCCGACGCCACCGCCACTCTTAACGGCGCCAAAAATATCATATGATGGAAGTAAGTCTTGGGGGTCGCATAAGACTAGCTTTCCCCGGATGTCGAAGCCGGTGAAGTCACTGCAGCTGCTGAATTCCGAAGAGTATGCAAGCTCGAACGGCGCGGATGAGAAGTTTTTGAACTGATTCAAAGATTCGCCCTCATACAACTGCTTGTTGTTGTAAAGTTGCACTGAGGCCGCAAAGCTCCGGTCGACCGATGTCGCTCCCACTGTTATATACCATGGTGCCTCGTTCGAGAGCGACTTACCTCTCGGACCTTCATTACCTATTTAATAATATATATATAGAATATTAAATATCGTTTTCTATCCGCTTAATTTTTTTAAAAAAAATAAAAGTTATTTGTATTACCCGCCGCGCAGCTAACAAATACGCCCTTTTCGAAAGCACCGAAAGCGCCGATGGCGATCACGTCTCTGAAGAATTTATCGGTTCCGCCGCCTAAAGAGATGGAGATTACGTCGACCCCGTCCTTGACGGCGGCATCTAAGCCGGCGAGAATATCCGAGGTCCAGCAACCGGACGCGCTGCAGACCTTGTACATCGCCAAGTGTGCGTGCGGGGCCACCCCGGCCGCGGTGCCGCTGGCTTGTCCGAACGCACTCGCACCATGTACAAAGTTTCCAGCAGCTGTGCTAGCAGTATGAGTTCCGTGCCCGATGTCGTCGAAAGGGGACTTATCGTCTTGCACGAATGATTGTGCGCCGATGAGCTTGTTGTTGCAGCCGGTCTCGAAGGCGCATGAGCCCTTCCACTTGGCGGGGGGCGGCGGAACGCCGTCGTCGGAGAAAGAAGGGTGGGTGGGGGCGATGCCGGTATCGAGTAGGCCGATGATGATGCCGCGGCTGAGGGCGGTGGTGTTCCAAAGGCCGGTACCAGGTTGGAGGCCCAGAAACGCCGGCGTACGTGTCGTCAAAAGGCGGAGATTCTTGACCGGAAATGCGTGCACGAACCCTTCCTTCTTCTGGATAGAATTCAGCTCTGTTTTCGTGAGCTGCGCGGCAAAACCGACAAAGACCTCAGTGTACGAGTGAACTAACCGCAGCTCGCCAGCGTCTGAAATAGACTCGGATAAGAAGGACTTGTACCAACTCTCAAGCTCGGTAGAGCCGGCATCAGCGACCTCTGTCGGAGGTTGCACACGAACTATGTAAGTTCGCAACTGTTCGGACTCATTGATGCTGGCATTAGACGGAACGCTGATATTCGGACGAGACAACACCGGAGAGGAAATGAATAAAAATACGAAGATGAAAGAGAGGTGAGTAAATGTACAGGATATTATTTGGTTTATCTCCATGCCAAATGAGAAAGAGCAAAGATTCGTATGATACTCTTTCCCTGAAGTGTGTGTGTGTGTATATATATATATATATTCGAATGATACTCTTATTGGTCCCTGAAGTGTGTGTCCATTTGCTTTGCTTGCTCATCCATCAACTTGAATTGTGCAAATGTAGAAAGGGATAATTTACTAGTTGTATATGGACGGAAATTTGTAGATTAATGAATCTAATAAGTAAGGAAACTGGGTTGGCAAAGCGCAGGTGCAACGAAGGATTTTATTTTTAGCATTTTCCTTTATTATGAAATACCATAATCATATATATATATATATATATATATATATATATATATATATATATATATATATATATATATATATAGTGAGGTTACTANTATCATCCCCATGTTACTATCACGTTTTTAGCCATTGGATCTATTTTTTGATTACAAATAACCTTTGGATTAAACACTATTCCACCTACCACCACCTACCACCATCATCTCAACCTCATATCTCTCCATCCAAGGACTAAAAACACACAAGTATTACTTAGGTGATACTTGTAAAAGTATTCTAGCCCTACTCTACTATATATATATATATATATATATATATAGTTGAGCTGGAATACTATCGGTAGCAAACGAGCTACGTTGCCACCCATTTGTTTTCAATAATGGAGCCTCCAAATCGACGATCGGCACCGTTGAAAATGATCTATACCACATGAAGTATCTAGAAATCAAATTTCATACTTTTTCGATATTGTTCTCTTATCCATCAAGTTGGCATAAAAATAAACAGCTGAAAATAAATATCCTTTAAAAAGTGATGATAGAAATTTTATAATCAAGATCGATAGTATATATCTTGTTCTAAATAGTTTAAAGAGTTTTCTAACCAAAATTCAATTAATTTGGATAGGCTTACACCGTTAAATGAGAAAACGCTACATATCTACCATTAAAATTACAAAGTTTGAAACCCGTTGATTATTAGATAAATGATGTCGAAAAGATTTGTAATTTAGTTTCTAGATAGTTTAAGGGGTATAGATCATGTTCAACGGTGTCGATCGTCGATTTGAAGGCTCCATCATCGAAAACAAATGAGTGACAACGAAGTCCGTTTGCTACCGATAGTATTCCAGCGTCATATCTATATATATATATATATATATATATATATATATATATATATATATATATATATATAAAATTTGATAAACGCCTTTCTTTTTGTACTTTGTTGTTTCCAAAAGTAATAAAAAAAAAACCACAATATTGATTGAAATTAAGGTTTTATGGGATACAATAAAAAAACCTCACAAATCAGCATTACAGCAGTAGGCCTGCCTGTAGGAGAAAATTTGCATTAAAGGAGTAGAATTTTGTGTTTGATATTTTGTGACCACCAATTAGTTTTTGGCTTAATTGCTCAATTAACATATTTTGTTCTTGGGCTACGTTTGGTTGGAGGGATATTCTAGAATAAGGCGGGATATTCCCCAATCAATATCCAAACAGGAAAAAAAAAAGGAGGGGGGTTTATTGTTCCCGACTTAATGCGTTGTATTAAGAACAACCCGTTAAGTCTGTTCTCCTTATATGGGAGAACTAGAGGGAACAATTTAGAATGCTATGTTAGTTTCCCATTTTGCCCTTGAAACCTTTCCTCACAGGGATGTATTTAGGAATTTTTTTTTGGAGATTTTTTTAAAAAATTAATTTATAAGAGCTGCACTATTTTAACTCATTAATATTTAATTTAATTAATAAATTAAAAGAAATCGATTGAATGATTTATTTAATTTAATAAGTGCTATTCCGTTTTAGATAGTTATATTTTAAATTAGTTTCGAAAGAAAAAAAATAAATTGAATACTACTAAAACATTATTTTCAAAATAATGTACAAATATACTTAATTTGTAAATTAATTTATTTTAATACTTAATTTATTAAATCATATTTAATTATTATATTCAAGGGCAAATTTGTCATTATGTTTAATTTTTATCTTTTCAACCCCTTATTTCAACATAAATATTCATACACTATTAAGAATATTTTCTAAAAACAAACAAACAACATCCAAACGTAATTACAACTTGTTCTAGTTTATATTGGAACAGCAAAAATTGTTCTCCAAAATTTAGTTATCAAGCCAAAGACTGAGTATCCAAAAAAAAAAAAAGAAAGAAAAAAAAGAAAAATTTTCTTTTTTTTCAAAAAAAAAGAGTAATCTTTTTTTCACTATAATATAAATTATGAACGATATTAATAAAATATACTAGGTTGACTTTGATATCACACACTATATGTAAACCGAGCAAAAAGTTTTAGTCTATTAAATTTTCTCAACTAATACTTTTTTTCGTTTTTGGAAAATGCATCTATATTCAAATATTTCTATGCATATAGTGCATAAAATATTAAGAATATATTTACAAAACGTTAATCTCTAATGGATTCAAATGTAATAAAGTTATATATCTAGAGGGTTATAATTGTTATATTAATTATAGGGGTAGATAATCTAATGCAGGGCTTTTATTGTAAATTCATTTCATGCACTTTACATAAGTTATATATTTTTAGTCGTCAAATGTCTAGCAATCTAAAGGATTGTTGGGACATTGACCAGGAAGGTAAAAACAACATTTGACGTGATTTTTAAGGCAAATTGCACTATTGTCCGCAACTGTTTGATAAAATTTTATTAAAATATTCAAACTATAATTTATTTTGATTAGTGCACCTAACTTTAATTTATAATTTTCGATTAAATCAATGCTAAATTTCTTTATTCTTATTTTGAATATATTTATTACCCTGTTTAGATACATACTTGATCTCAACCTCCATTTAGATATCATACAGTTGGAAAACCCAATAGCAATGCAAAATAATTAGTAATTCATAGTGTCCCAAAATTGTGGCTAGGTCTCTGTAGAATCTATTATTTTCTATATTATTTTCTATTAATCCCCAATAACAAAAGCTGAGGTGGCATGACCTCCTTTTTTAGAATTTTTTCTGATTTTTTTTTGACAGGTTATTGCTATATTTCAAATTCTACATAACCATATACGTTTCATACTAACTGTTTCTATTAGCAATTAATTTTCTAAATTAGAAAACGGTTCCTCATAATTGCTTGATCAATTATTATAAACTATGATAATTAATTGTCAAATTCATACTAGCTGTTTCTATTAGCAATTAATTTTCTAAATTAGAAAACGGTTCCTCATAATTGCTTGATCAATTATTATAAACTATGATAATTAATTGTCAAATTATACCAAATATGATCCATCTCTCATTTTCAAAATAGGCTCCATATATAGTTGTTGTCATTTCTGACTAAGAATAGCCTTTTCATATTTTTTCTCATTATATTTTACAAATTAATTTATTATTTGTTACTATTTAATGACCCACCACCTTTCTTTCTAAAACTATATCTTATTTAGTAACTGTAACATTAATTCTATTATTTATATTTTTTAAATCTCATTCATTTTAAAATTACTTCAAGTTATATATATAGTAACTCCTAAATATTTTAATCCTATAAGTTTGCTCTCACCCTCTCTCTTCTCCCATCCCGCGTTCCCTTGACTTCCCGCTGCTCTCTTTCTCCGATCTCGACATCGGTGTCGCCCACTTCCTTTACCTCTTCCGCTCCACTGCTGCCGCCCTCTTCCTCCGATCTCGACGTCGGCGTCGCCCGCTTCCTTCTCGACCGGGTCAAACGTCGCTCCGCCGCCCCTCACCACCATCGACCTCCACCTTTGCCTCGACCTCCACCTCCGCCTAGACCTCCATGTCGGCAAAGCGGATTTCTTCAACTTCGACTACAGCTCCGTCATCGCCTTCGTCAGCTACCGCGGCCGGCCGCCACATAGATGACGCACCCGAAGATGTGCGGCGGGTGTCGTGAACTAAGAACGTTCTCTTTCTCCAATTTGCTTCCATTGTAAAATATGAGCTCTTTAAAGATTTCTATTCTTTTTAATTTTTTTATAAATAAAATTTAAAAATAGAAAAAAAAAAGCCTCAAGAGCTTATGTTCTGATCTTCTTCTTTTTGGGCTTTGCTCACCATTATCACCCCAACTCTCATCTATTAGTTATCATTCGCAAAATCATATTTGGATTCTCAAGGTAAAATTATTTTAAAATAAAAATTATTAAGTTTTTTTTTTTTGAATTGGCTAAAGTGTCATTTTTTTTCTCCATTTTGTTTTATTTTTGTAATATAATAGGAGAGAAAAATGCAGATACAAAATTTAGGAAAATGATGAGCTCAATGGAGAACAATGTTCAAGATTGCAACAACTTTAAATGTAATATTGTACGTCGTAGGCATCGCCGGCACCATCAACATCTCCCATTAGATGAAATGATATAATGAGCTAATAGGAAACTTAAGAGTTTTCTTTTTTCTCCCTTTTTTTTCTCCATGGAGTTGTATAATTTTATTCAAAGTAGGCTTTATAGAATAGAAAAGGTTGATTATTGCTTCTATGTACATTTATGAGGAGTGTGCCTTTTCTGGACGGTAAAATATACTTACTTGCTATTTTATTTTATTACGTTATCATGTACATTTTAAAATTTTAATTTTCACTATTTTTTTTACCTCAAAAAATAATTTAAAATTTTATTTCTATTATCTCCCCGCCGCATCGCGCGGGTCTTTACACTAGTGTATCATTACTCCTTCAAACTATCCAAATATTAACACATTTTACAAAAAAAAAAAACATATTTAATATACCGTACATGAATACTAACGGTATTTGGTAATATTAAAAGAAATTTTTAGGATAAATTGCGCGTTTAGTCCTATGATCTACGTGACACTATAGTCCTCAAACTAATTTGTAATAATTACTGACTCAAATTTTTAAAATTGTTAGAATCAAGTCCCCTGCTCAATTTAGTTAATTGAATATTAACGTATTACGGATATAAAAGTTATGAAGTATTTTAATTTTTATTATATTATTAATCACAATACATACTATCACATCACTTTTATATTAATAATTTATCAATATTTATTCAACTTAAATTAGATTATAAGACTTGATTGCAACGCTTTTAAAAGTTTGAGTTAATAATTACAATAAATTAAAATTTGAAATTTAAAATGTCATCTGATTCATATAATTTGCCCAAATATTTATGATTATTTTTTAGAGTGAAAAAGTATATATATATTCATTATATTTAACTTTTAGACGGCTATCCTATAAATGAAATTGTAGTCTCTAAAAAGGGCATGTATTGAATTTTTAAATGATAATTTTATACAATTTAATGAATTGAAAATTTTGTTATGATTATTATAATTTGTTACTTTGCAATGCATCCAACAAAGTGGAAAATAATAATTTATTTAAAAAATTTTGAAATTAAAAAAGCTATTTTTTAAGTTTTTATTTTTCGTTGCTAAGTATATACTAAGAGGAATGAATTACAAGCAATACAATATCCTTTTATTAATCTTTCTAATATATAAAATTTTATCCAAAAAATTTAAAAACAAGCACGCAGCGAAACAGCATTAGGGATGCAAATGAATCTGAGCTGGTGGGGCTCCTGCCCCGCTCTGCTCCGAATGAGACGATAAGTGGGAACAAAAATATAGAAACATATAATCCGTTTCGAATTTATCCGCCAAGTAAATTGAACGAAAGGCGAAAGACTTTTTTTTTCTTCAGTCCGTTCCGTTAAAAATTCATCAAAAATTCGCTCTCGTTTTGATCCACCCCAAATGGTTACAGTAAGTAAGAGTAAAAAATAAAATAAAAAAATAATCCGTTCAGATTCCATTCCATCACGATAAGAAATAAAACGGGAGGTGGAGAAACCCTTCCGCCCCCAAATCTGTCACGTTTGCATTCCTAACCCGCACCCAAAAATCACCTAGAGAAAAAATATTTACCAAATTTCGCATTTTTGAATGGTAACAAATTCACTTCTTGCAAGCACATCCTTATTTACTCGGGAAATTACCAGAAATACAACAACAGGAATGATTTTTCATCACCTAGCTAGTTTCTAGCTTTAAAATTTCCTACGACTACGGGGCTCCTCACAACGTGCTCATTAGAAACCCACCTCAAATTCCCTTCAACTACGCCATTCGCCGGAAAGAGGCTCCATCTCACCCTCACCTGGAACGTCTTCCTCTCGCTGACCGCCGCGAAACTCAAAGTCGGCGGCGCGACTTCGATCGTCACCGTCTCCGGAATATCTACATGAGCGGTGTAACTCGACTGCGGCTCACCGACGTTCGTCACCGCGCGGGTAATCGTCACCGTTTCCAACCAAGCCGGAGAGGCCGCTATCGACGGTAGGTTGAGCTCCGTCGCCGACTTTTGCGTCACCTTCGAACACGACACGTTGTGGCTGCGGACGATAACGCGAGCGCCCGCGTCGCCGTAAACGCTGCATATGAAACCAACGTAGTCTTCGGCACCGATGTCGTAGATCAGACCGGGGTCGGCCGCTTTCGAGGGGTTGACGTGCCCGGCTCCCACCGCGAAGAAGCTCGCCTTCTGGTGAAGCTCGTCTAAGATGGGCTTGCCGTCGCGACCGTTCTCATCGGCTGTGGTGATGATTGCCGACTTGACGGCTGCTGCCGACCAGTCAGGATGCACGCTCTTTATCAGCGCGGCGATGCCGCTGATGTGCGGCGTCGCCATCGAAGTGCCGGAGATTATATTGAAAGTATTCGCACCGTCGTTTCCTCCGTCTACTTGGGTCGGCCACGCGGCTAGTATGTTTAGCCCCGGAGCCGACACGTCGGGCTTTAGAATCAACGGGGTCTGGAAGTTCGGCCCCCGAGAAGAGAAGAAGGCGACGACGGGAGCCGGAGAAGTTCCGAGGACGGTGCCGTTGAAGGTGATCGACGCTTTCGGGTTGTTTCTTGCGTCAGACGCGTAGGCTATGACAGAGTCCCCGTCGGCAGCAGACAACCTCGACGCCGGCAGGGGGAAGTCTCTCGCGATGATAGAGTAGCCCTCTGCCTCCAAATTGACGACGACGACACCGACACCTCCTGCTTTCAGAACGGCTCTGGCGATCTTTTCCAGTGGAAAGAAGGGCTCGCATACAACTATTTTGCCCTTGATGTCGAATTTTTTGAAGTAGGTGCAACCGCTGCGGTTGGAATTGTACGCAAGTTCGACCGGGTTCGAGGGAATTTTGGTTGACTGATTTAGAGATTCGCCTTCGTAGACCTTCCCGTTGTTAAGCTGTACGTACGATCTAAAGCTCCGGTCGACCGAGGTCGCACCCACTGTTATGTACCACGGCGCCTCGTTAGAGAGCGTGGTATTGAAGGGACCGCCGTTACCTGTTGGATGAATAAAATGTAAGACTACCATAAGAGAGTATAAAAAAAAAAAAAAATAGCAGCAGTTATTGGTATTATTACCTGCTGCGCAGCTGACGACTATGCCCTTCTCAAAAGCGGTGAACGCGCCGATGGCGATCACATCCTCGTCGAAAGGAATGGATCCACCGCCCAAAGAGATGGAGATTACGTCGACCCCGTCCTTCACGGCGGCGTCCAGGCCGGCGAGCACGTCCGAGGACGCGCAACCCGAGGTGCCGCACACCTTGTATATGGCCAGGTGCGCGCGCGGCGCCATCCCGGCCGCCGTGCCTCCGGCCTGCCCGTACGCCTGCGCGCCGGGCGCGAAGTTGCCGGCGGCCGTGCTCGCCGTGTGGGTCCCGTGCCCGCTGTCGTCGAGAGGTGAATCGTGGCCCGGCACGAACGCGCGCGCGCCGATGAGCTTGTTGTTGCAGCCGGCCTCGAGGGCGCACGAGCCCTTCCACCTGGCCGGCGGCGGCGGCACGCCGGCGTCGGAGAAGGAAGGGTGGCCGGCAGCGATGCCGGTGTCGAGTAGGCCGATGATAACGCCACGGCCGAACGCCGAGGCGTCCCAAAGTCCGTTACTCGCAGGTCGGAGGCCCAGAAACTCCGGCGTGTGGGTCGTCTGAAGGTAGAGCTTCTGCTCCGGAAAAGCGCGCACGAACCCTTCTTTCTTTTGCATTGAATTAAGTTCGAATTGTGTGAGCTTCGCGGCAAAGCCGCTGAAGACTTCGCTGTAGGAGTGAAGCAACCGCGGCTCGCCGGTGTCGGAAACAGACTCGGATAAGAATGACTTGTACCAACTCTCAAGCTCGTTGGAGCCAGCATCGGCTATCTCTATAGGAGGTTGCACACGAACAATGTAAGTTTGCAATGTTTCGGGTTCATTAGAGCCAATATTACGAATACACAACACTGGAGAAAAAATGGACAAAAATATGACGATGAAGGAGAGGGAAAAGAATGAGGAGGCGTTTTGGTACATCTTCATTTCAAATAAGAAACAGTACTAAAGAGCATAGGGTCCATAATGTATGAATATTATATATATTGTTATCTTATCTTATTTTATTTTATACCATACATGGAGAACCTAAATCACGTACGGTATATTGTTATCTTATCTTATCTTATTTTATTTTATACCATACGTGGAGAACCTGAATCACGTACGGCAAGGTTCTCCTCACTCCGGTGGGGCTCATTTTTTTTTTTTTCTCTTTCACTCTCTCACTTGAAAAATTATAAAATACAACGAGTATACTGATGATTAGGCGTAACAAATCAATCAAATATCTTCTTTTAGAGATATATATCCCATTATGATTATAAAAAAATATTTTTATTATACTTTTGTTTGAAAAGAAAGAATGTGATTAGCTTGTTATTGATGACGTGGTGCAAGTGTGACAGTGTAGAATTCCTCCTCTCACTCACACACATCCTACACTTTTTTTTTTCTCAACATTTTTTTTTCTACACTATATGTAAAATTTTATCGTATAAATTAATTTTATTTTTTAATAGTCGATATAACAAAATTAAAATTTCATACCAGTATATAAGACATATTCATATATAATTTATAATTTGAATTCGTTTTTATTTTTGCCTACAACAAATGTGAAATTTAGTGCATGAACTAATCCTATTTTTTAATAGTCTTTCCCAAAAAAGAGGTGGATCCGACTTTTTTTTTCTCTCTCTCACACTTTCTCTCTCTCTGACCCTACACCCCTTATTTATTTATTTTTTTCTCTCAACACATTTTTTTTTATTTTTTTTTCTACAGCAAGCTTAAAATTTTATCATATGGACCAATTTTTTTTTTAATAGACGATAGTGTACGGCAACCACCTCAAGCAAAGAGGTGGGGCCCACTCCACTTTTTTCTCTCTCTCTCATTCTCTCACACACCCTACACCATTTTTTTTTTCTTTTTCTCTCAACACTGTTTTTTTATCGAGTGCAAAATTTAATCGCATGGATAAACCTTATTTTTAATAATCAATATAACAAAATTAAAATTTTATTACTCCCGTGGGATCCACTTTTTTTTTCTCTCTCTCTCTCTCACTCTCTCTCTCTCTCTCTCACGCACACGATACACCCTTTCTTTTTTTTTTTTTTTTTACTCTCAATATTTTTTTTTGTTTTTGCATACACTATGTGTAAATTTTATCGTATGAACTAACCTTTTTTTTAGCAGTCGATATAACAAAATTAAAATTTCATACGGTGTAAAAAGAGTTGTACACCGAGTGTATAAGACATACTCATATATAATCTATAATTTAAAGTTTTTTATTTTTGGCTACACAAAGTGTAAAATTTTAACGCATGAACTAATCCTATTTTTTAATAGTCTTCTCAAGGAAAGAGATGAGGCCCACTTTTTTCCTCTCTCATACTCTCTCTCACACATCCTACACACTTTTTTTAAATTTTTTACTCTCAACACCTTTTCTTTTTTGTTTTTTACACCAATTTTAAAATTTTATCGTATGAACTAATTCTATTTTTTAATAGTCGATAGTGTACGGCAACCACCTCAAACAAAGAGGTGGAGCCCACTCCACTTTTTTTTTTTCTCTCTCTCACTCTCTCACGCACACCCTACACCTTTTTTTTTTTTTTTTTTTTTTTTCTCTCAACACCGTTTTGTTTTTTTTTCTACACCGAGTGTAAAATTCAATCGCATGGACCAACCTTATTTTCTAATAATGAATATAACAAAATTAAAATTTTATCACTCCAATGGGGCCCCTTTTTTTTTTCTCTCTCTCACTCACTCTCTTTCACACACACACCCTACACTTTTTTTTTCTTTCTCTCAAACATTTTTTTTTGTTTTTGCCTACACCATGTGCAAAATTTTATCGCATGGATTAATCCTATTTTTTAATAGTCGATATAACAAAATTAAAATTTCATACGGTATAAAAAAAAAGTTGTACACCGAGTGTATAAGATATACTCATATACAATCCATAATTTGAATTTTTTTTGTTTTTACCTACACCAAGTGTAAAATTTTAACGCATGAACCAACCCTATTTTTTAATAGTCCCCTCAAGGAAAGAGGTGAGGCCTACTTTTTTTTTCACTTTCTCATACTCTCTCTCTCTCTCTCTCACACCCTGCACCCTTTTTTTTTATTTTTTTCTCTCAACACTTTTTTTTTTGTTTTTTCTGCACCAAGTTTAAAATTTTATTTTATGGACCAATTCTATTTTTTAATAGTCGACAATGTACGGCAGCCACCTCAAAGCAAAGAGGTGGGGCCCACTCTATTTTTTTTCTCTCTCTCTCACTCTCTCACACACCCTATAGCCTACACCCTTTTTTTATTTTTTTTTTCTCTCAACACCTTTTCTTTTTTTTTTTTGGCCCATACCGAGCGTAAAATTTTATTCCATGGACCGACCCTATCTTTTAATAATCAATATAACAAAATTAAAATTTTATCACTCCTCTGGGGCCTACTATTTTTTTTCTCTCTCCTACTCTCTCTCTTTCTCACACACACCCTACACCATTTCTTTTTTTATTTTTTTTCTCTCAACATTTTTTTTTTTTGCATACACCCTGTGTAAAATTTTATCACATGGACCAACCCTATTTTTTAGTAATCGATGTAACAAAATTAAAATTTCATACAGTGTAAAAAGAGTTGTACACCGAGTGTATAAGACATATTTATTTATAATCTATAATTTGAATTTTATTTTATTTTTGCTTATACCAAGTGTAAAATTTTAGTGCATGGACCAACCCTTTTTTTAATAGGCTTCAAAAGGAAAGAGGTGGGCCCATGACTTTTTTTTCTCCCTCTCATACTATCTCCCTCACCCACCCTATACCTTTTTTTATTTTTTTTTTCTCTCAACACCTTTTCTTTTTTTTTTTTTTTTCTACACCAAATTTTAAATTTTATCGTATGAACCAATCTTATTTTTTAATAGTCGATAGTGTACGGCAGCAACCTAAAGCAAAGTGGTAGGGCTCATTCCACTTTTTTTTTTTTTTTTCTCTCACTCCTTCACACACACCCTACACTCTTTTTTTTAGGATAAACTTCAAACACCACCCCCGTGGTTTTGTACTTTCTAATTTTAGTACCCTGTGGTTTAAATTGTATCAAGTTAGTGTCATGTGGTTTCATTTTTACCTTTTCGTCAGCTTTTTCGTTAATATTTCGTTAAATTATATATAAAAAACGTTAGATACCTTATCTTGGTTTATCAAATATTCACTTTAGTACTCTTTAGTTTTAATTTTGTTACTGATTTAAAAAAAAAATAGTAAACTCGATAATAAAAAGATAAAAATGAAACCACCGGACACTAAATTGATACACTTTAAACCACAGGGTACTAAAGTACGAAAGTGTGAAACCACAGGGGTGGTATTTGAAGTTTTCCCTTTTTTTTATTCTCTCAACACCTTTTTTTTTTTCCTACACCGAGTGTAAAATTTTATCGCGGAGACCAACCCTATTTTTTAATAAGGGGCAATTTCTTATATACTTTGAAAAATTTCCGACTTTCCGATTTATCTCTCTTAGAAGGCTAATATTTAAAATACCCTCTTTATGTTCCAACCTATTTTTAATATACCCCTAGAGTTAAAATCTGTTAATTAACTCTGTTAACTCTGTAAAATTACTATTTTGCCCTTTCAAATATACCCTTCCACCATCACTGACTTTTTTATTTGCCCTTAAAGGTAGGGGTACAAAAAGTATTTTGACTTTTGGTCTTTTCCAATATACCCCTCTAACGTCATCAACATTTCTTATTTGCCTTTAAGTTAATAGCAAAATTGGCATTTTAATTTTTTTTAACTATGGTAGATATTTAACTCACGTTTAACCCAAGATAACTTAACAGTAGATAACTCCGGGGTATTTTGCAATAATGGTGGAACATATGAGGGGTATTTTAGAAAGAAAAAAAAGTAGGGGTAAATTGGATATTTTCAAACGTATGAAGGGTATATAGGCAATTATCCCTTTTAATAATCAATATAACAAAATTAAAATTTTATCTAATAAATACAATCTATAATTAATAAAAAAAAATATATACAAAAATTAATAGATTTTTACCTTTATAATAAAAATTTTATTAATATGGTGTTAAAAAAGTTATACACCGAGTGTATAAGACATACTCATGATTGTATAAGATAAAGTTTAGCTTTCTATCTATCTATATCCATACACCCTACACCCTACACCCTACACCCCTACATCCCTACAATCCTATTTTTTAATAGTCGATGTAACAAAATCAAAATTTCAAACGGTGTAAAAAAAATTGTACACCGAAAGTACAAAATATGCTCATATACATGTCTCTTACAGTAGCAAAGAGAACCTATATATTTTGGGTTAAAATTTTTTTCTACGTATACAAATGTATATATTTGATTTAAGGGAAAACTTCAAAAACTTCCCATGTGATTTCGTACTTTTTCATTTTAGTACCCTGTGATTTAAAATGTATCAAATTAGTACCCTGTGATTTCGCACTTTCTCACTTTAATACCCTATGGTTTAAAGTGTATCAAGTTAGTACTCTGTGGTTTTATTTTTGTATCAAGTTAGTACCCTATAGTTTTATTTTTGTATCAAGTTAGTACTCTGTGGTTTTTAAACCAAAGAGTGCTAAAGTGAGAAAGTGCGAAACCACATGGTACTAAAGTGAGAAAGTGCGAAACCACAGGGTACTAACTTGATACACATTAAACCATAGGGTACTAGAGTGAAAAAGTGCAAAACCACAGGGTACTTACTTGATACACTTTAAACTACAGGGTACTAAAGTGAGAAAAAGTGAAACCACAATGGGGTATTTGAAGTTTTCCCTTGATTTAAACATACGCAATTAATAAAATAACTAGGAAACAGAATCTGGTCGAATACTTTGTCATAATAAAAGTAGGTTATATATGCATGAAAGTTGTGTATATTCAGTAGTTCGCATAGGATAACAAAGAAGGACTCTCATATTTCTGGCAAAAATACTCTATCTTTTAATAGTCGATATAATAAAATTAAAATTTCATACGGTGTAAAAAAAAAAAAAAAATTGTACATCGAATGTATAAGACATATTCATATACAATCTATAATTTGAACTCTTTTTTATTTTTGCCTACACCAACTGTAAAATTTTAGCGCATGGACTAACCTTATTTTTTAATAGTTAATCTGTCACGCCCCGGATTACACGTTCCCCGGGCACGCCGACAGATCCGCCATATACAAAGAAATTTTCCCTGTATACGAAGCGATAGCTGTACCTGTAAATCAAACACTACTACGAACAGTAGTAGAGAGCTGCTAGAGAAAACTGAAGCTAAATAAAACAGAGTTTCATATACATAGTTCCGATCCAAAATACAGAGTTACTCGCACTGGCGAGTTAAGTCAACTATGTACATAAACTCGAAACAAAACATCTACCTGCAGTAGGGCACCTCTAGCTCAGCACGTCGGGTAGGGCTCTAACTCGCGACGCCCTTGCCTCGATCCAGGTCCGCAGACGGTGCAGCAGCCGAAACCTGTGGCTCTGCAAAAACATAGGTAACAACTGGGCGTGAGAACTACTGTAAAAACAAGTAGTCCTCAGTGGGTACCGCCCAAAACGACATCGGTCACCCACTAAGTCTACAGAAGGGAGCAAGGATAGAAGGAAAAGCAGGAAGTACACTCTATCGCTATCATCCACTACACTATCATGCTCTACATTAACCGACTGTAGGAAATGTCAAATCTGACCCAATCCAATTGGGACTGTAAACATACCCGTCCCTGGGACTGTGAACACACCCGTCCCTGCCCCGTTGCGACTATCAGGCTCTATCCACACTAGCTGGTCCGTGGAGAGCAAGTCCAACTGGCATGAGCGACACCAACGCAAAAGCACCGCGCCCGCCTCCGGAGTGGCACTCGTGGGAGCTACCCAACCGAGTATGCAGCGTATCTCTGTCGAGCTCAAACAGGCTCTCTAACTCAAGCCGAAGTCCAGTAACAACTCTGACTAGTCTAAATACAACAAACAACGTGCCCTCGGCACAATCCGACGCCAAAACGGCGAACCGGGCCCACCGTCAGTCCCGACGGCGCCCACTAGTACGAAACAGTCTAAACGACCTCAGAAAAATTCACTCGGCATACCAGCACGAGCGTAAATGTATTCTAAACTACCTGGAGTACTCGTCTACAGTATGCTGCGACAGTACAATTCTATAACGGCTCCTAGAGCTAAATCAGGCAGTTTAATACATATGTCGATTCCAATCGCGTTTTCTCCTAAGTTTAAACCCAGTCCAACATGTATATTTAAAAGGTAATAATCATGTTATATATGCAGCATTTATCCAGGATATCATTATGAAAAACGAACTACAACATGATTTACCGAACAGAAAATCATACATGTCGACTATTACTACACTTAGGAATAAACCGATGTAAACCCACCTTAGTCGCTAATTCTGGCAGCAAAACACCCTCACAGCTGCAGCACCACCTGCTGGTCGATCTACACCCTCCAAATCCGGGAGTCGAGCTAACACCACGCTCTACAAAGCACAAATCACCGTTTCAGTCCCAAAATTCGCAACAGTCAGGTACAGCACGGATTCGACCAATCTAACCTCAACGAAATCTGGCAAGTAAGGGCTTCGTGGATTCCTCTCGAAGTCCTGAATCCAGCGAATCAAGCCTCGTCGAAATCCGACGCTCCTACGTCGAGTACGAGCCGAAACGCCAACGGTCGACGCTGGAAATCTGCAGGGACAGCAACTAGCTCGAAATTGAAAAAGCTTGGAAATTAGGAAGCAATTCTATGGAACACCCACCTCGACGGCGACTAGCACTGGCGCGACGTCAAGAACGGCGAAGATCCACGCTCGCCCGGCCTCCTCACGATGCAACGGCAGCAACCGTAGGTTCGAACGGCTCTGCGGTGCGACGTCGACGGCGAAATCGGCTCCGCGGCGGCGTCCCTCGCGTGCTTCCTTGGTACGGCCGAACGAAAGAGAAAAGGAGAGAAGAGAGGAGATAAACTCCTCTCTCTCTCTTCCCTGCATGCATAAAAGAGGGGGGGGAGGTGATGCCACATGGCATTACACATACTCACACATGTGCACTCACACACACACACACACGTACCCTCACACACACACTTATATATATATACTAAGTGTAGGGATACTAGTATACTACATCCTCCCCCACTACAAAAAGTTTCGTCCGCGAAACTGAACGTACCTCTACTCAAGCATCAAACAAGTAGGGATAGGCTTCCCTCATCACCGTCTCAGACTCCCAAGTCGCCTCCCGCTCATCATGATTACTCCACTGCACTTTCACATACGGGATGACCCGGTTGCGCAATTCTTTCGTCTCCCGAGCAAGAATCCGCAACGGTCGCTCCTCGTATCTCAGATCCTCGCCAATCTCAAGTGGAGTGAAGTCAATCACGTGAGAGGGATCGAAAACGTATCTCCTCAATGCTGAGACGTGGAAAACATCATGGATGCCAGCAAGTCGCGGGGGTAGAGCTATCCTGTAAGCCACCGGTCCGATACGCTCCAATACCTCGAAAGGGCCAACAAACCGTGGACTAAGCTTTCCACGTACTCCAAATCTGCGTATCCCTCGGGACGGCGAGACTTTGAGGAAAACATGATCTCCAACCTGAAACTCCAAGTCTCGTCTCCTGGTATCGGCGTAGCTCCTCTGTCGGCTCTGTGCTGTCAAAAGGTGTCGTCGAACGACTCTCACCTTTTCCTCAGCCTCAAGTAGAATCTCCGGTCCAAGTGTCCTCCGCTCACCCACATCACTCCAAAACAGGGGGGATCGACATCTGCGTCCATACAACGCCTCAAACGGAGCCATCTGAATGCTCGTTTGATAGCTGTTGTTGTACGCAAACTCAACCAGTCTCACATGTCGATACCACCCTCCTCCAAAATCCAGGACGCATGCCCTCAGCATGTCCTCTAGAGTCTGTATGGTCCGCTCTGACTGACCATCTGTCTGTGGGTGGAACGCCGTGCTAAAATGCAGCTGTGTACCCAAGGCTGTCTGCAAACTCCTCCAAAACTGGGATACAAACCTCGGGTCTCTGTCTGATACAATCGACACTGGCACGCCGTGCAGCCTAACAATCTCATCCAAGTATAGCTGCGCAAGTCTCTCCCTGGACCAGGTAGTCTGAACCGGTAGGAAGTGAGCAGACTTGGTCAGTCTGTCCACTATCACCCAAATCGCGTCGTAGCCACCCTGCGCTCTAGGCAATCCAACGACGAAGTCCATCGTGATGTGCTCCCACTTCCACTCGGGAACTGGCAGACTCTGAAGCTTGCCAGCAGGCACCTGATGCTCGGCCTTCACCTGTTGGCAAGTCAAACACTGAGCCACATATCTGCCAATGTCCCGCTTCATTCCAGGCCACCAGAATCGTGCCTTAAGATCCTTATACATCTTGGTTCCCCCAGGATGAACCGTATAAGGGGAACAATGAGCCTCTCTCAGAATATCCGCTCGAATCTCCGGATCCACAGGCACACACAGTCGGTCCCTGTACCGTAGTACTCCCGAACTGTCCAAAGCAAAACCCTCAGCCTGCCCCCTGTCTAGCTGCTCTCTAATCCTCAACAAGTACGGATCTCCACTCTGTTTCTCTCGGATCCTATCCAACAGAGTGGGCTGTAAAACTAGAGACGTCAGCCTCGCCGTAGACCCAGGGGGTACTATCTCGAGTCCCAGCCGCTGTAGCTCCTCGAGTAGGGGTCTCTGCTCAGTAATCCTCAAACTCAGGCTCTGCACTGACTTCCTGCTCAACGCATCTGCCACCACATTCGCCCTGCCGGGATGATACTGAATACTAATGTCATAGTCCTTCAGTAACTCCAACCACCGGCGCTGCCTCAGATTCAGCTCCCTCTGTGTGAACAGATACTTGAGACTTTGATGATCGGTGAAAACCTCGCAGTGCTCGCCGTACAAGTAATGCCGCCAGAGCTTCAAAGCAAAAACCACCGCGGCAAGCTCCAAGTCATGCGTAGGGTAATTCTTCTCATAATCCTTTAACTGCCGTGAAGCATAAGCAATCACCCTACCATGCTGCATCAGCACGCAACCAAGTCCACTGTGCGATGCATCACTGTAGATCACAAATCCTTCGCCCATAACAGGAAGGGCAAGGATAGGAGCCGACATCAACCTCAATCTCAACTCGTCAAAGCTCCTCTGACAGTCGTCGCTCCAGACAAAACGAATCCCCTTCCGCGTCAAGCGTGTGAGGGGTGTGGAAAGCTTCGCAAAGCCTTCCACAAACCGACGGTAATATCCTGCCAGTCCCAGGAAGCTCCGTACCTCAGTAACCGTCGTCGGTCTAGGCCAATCTCGAATCGCCTCAATCTTCTTCGGGTCCACTGCTACGCCCTCAGCTGAAATCACGTGGCCCAAGAAAGCAACCTCCCGTAGCCAGAACTCGCACTTCTTTAACTTGGCATACAACTTCTTCTCGCGCAGAAGCTGTAGCACAATCCTCAAGTGCTCCTCATGCTCAGCATCACTCCGGGAGTAAATCAGGATATCGTCGATGAAGACTACCACAAACCTATCCAAGAACGGCTTGAACACTCTGTTCATCAAATCCATGAATGCGGCAGGGGCATTCGTCAATCCAAAAGGCATCACCGTGAACTCATAATGCCCGTACCGAGTCCGAAAAGCCGTCTTGGGAACATCCTCGGCCCTCACCCTCAGCTGGTGGTAACCTGACTGGAGATCAATCTTCGAAAAGACACAAGATCCTTGCAGCTGATCGAATAGATCATCAATGCGCGGCAGAGGATACTTGTTCTTGATGGTCACTTTATTCAGCTCCCGGTAATCCACACATAACCTGAGCGAACCATCCTTCTTCTTTACAAATAACACCGGCGCTCCCCAAGGCGACACACTGGGTCTCACAAACCCTCTATCCATCAGATCCTGAAGTTGCGCCTTTAGCTCTCTCAGCTCTGCCGGTGCCATCCTGTAAGGTACCTTTGAGATTGGTGCAGTTCCAGGAACTACATCAATCACAAACTCAATCTCCCTCTCCGGCGGCAATGTCGTCAACTCAGGGGGAAACACATCCGAAAACTCGCGGACTACTGGGATGTCCTCGAGTCTCGGCGCCGCCGTAGGTACCTCCACAACTGTCGCTAGGAAAGCGATACACCCACTGCTCAGCATCTGTCGAGCCCTCGCCGAAGATATCCAGGTGGCAAACAGCGTGCTCCTGCAGCCTCTGAAAGTAAACTCCTCCTGGCCTGGCTCGCGGAACGTCACCGTCCTCGCTCCACAGTCGATCGTAGCATAGTACCGCGCCAGCCAATCCATACCGAGCACTACGTCGAAGTCCTGCAGCTGCCCTAACACCAACAGGTCTGCGGGCATGATCCAAGAGTCTAACTGCACCGGACAGGACCAACAACACTCTGTAACCTGCAAGACATGGTCGGGGATCTGCACCTCTCGTGCCTGAGACAACGCTCCTAACTCTAGACCATGCAACAATGCAAATGCTCGGCTAACAAAGGAATGCGATGCACCGGTATCAAAAAGAGTGCGAACTCTAATGCCAGAAATCAAAGTGATACCTGCCACCACTCGGTCGGCTGCTGAAGAGTCCTCCACCTGAGCTGCATAGACCCTGCCACTCGGAGCCTGCTGTCGCCGCTCACTCGACCGCGGCACAGACGATCTGTCCTCCTGGCGGTAGCTCGGTGCTGCTCCGTAAGACTGCTGTGGTGCTGGTGGTGCCGAAGCTGATGACGGTGCTGGAGATGCTGCTCGGGGACAAGCTGCCCTCATGTGTCCCGGCTGACCACATCCGTAGCACCTGCCCTCTCTCTGCTCGCACTGCCGAGGCCAGTGTGGTCCCCCGCAGATCACACACTGTGGCGTCCTCTGAGTCTGCCCCTGCTGACGGGATCCCCTGGAACGCTGACGCCCCGAAGACCCACGACCCTGAGAACGTGATCGTGGAGGTCTCGGCGGACGTCTGCTGCTCGACTGCCCTCCGTCATCTGGAAAGGGGCGCTTCCTGTCCTGACCCTGCCCCACGGCCTGAGTCCTCTCCTGCAGCGACACCTCACCTCTCTCCACCCATAGGGCCTGCTCTATGGACGCATCCAGGGTCCTCGACCTCTGCGCCCGCACTAACCTGAAGATGTCCGGTCTCAGCCCCTGCTCGAACATGTATACTCTGTGCGCCTCGTCTCTGGCCGCAAATGGTACACAGTTCAGGAGTCGAGTAAACTCCCGAACGTACTCCTGCACTGGGCGATCTCCCTGCTGAAGCCTCCTCAAATCCTCCTCGAGCTTCTGCTTCACACTGTTGGGAAAGAACATCCCAAACAGCATTCCACAGAACTCGTCCCAACTCAGCTGCGCCGCCACTAGCCCCTGGTCTCGCCTCGTCCTCCGCCACCAGTCATGAGCATCACCTGCTAGACAGTGTACTCCCAGGGGTACCTGCTCCCCCTCTGGAACGAACAGATCCTCGAATAACTTCTCCATCGCACTGACCCATCCCTCAACAATCCAGGCCTCAGTGCCTCTGCCATCGAAGATCGGTGGATCAAATCGGCGAAAACGAGCTAACCTCTCCGTCCACCGCTCCTGCTCGGCCTCAGTCAACGGTACTGGCCCCCTAGCAGGCGCAACTGGCGCTACTGGAACTGCTGCCGATGGAGGAACTGCTGCAGCTGGTGCTGTCACTGGAGTAGTCGGGGGTGGAACTGGCGACTCTGGTGCCCTCGGTACAGAACTCGGTGGCTGAGCTATCCTCTCACACAACCTCTGCAATAGCTCCCCCTGCTGTCTCGTCACCTCGGTCAGGGCAGCTAACTGTGCACTCAGATCAGGGGGTGCGCTAGTCTCTGGTCGCGCACTCGGCTCCACAACAGGGGGTACACTCGCCCCCAGTCTGTCACCCTGCTCCTGCCGAGTACTCTGCTCCATCTGCTCAGATCTCTCAGAAGGTCCAGCATGATCCCGCGCCAACTGGGCGCGCTCCCGCAACGACGGTCGACCCCGGCGACGATACATAGCTGAAAGGAACAATTCGGGGTCAGATACAACAAAACACTCTCGACCCAATCAAACGAAAGTCTAGAAGGCGGTCCCTGTTTCCCTCCAAAATTATGTCGTCTGCAGCCAACATAATTTCTCAGGCCGAAACAGAAACTCCTTCAGTCACTCACTCTGCTCTAAGAGGAGTTAGAACAAATAATCATTGACTTTCGCAATAAAATTACGCCTCTCACGTCTTGCTTCCCTAAGGTTTGCCAAACTTAGGTTTCCTAGGTCCCCACGACCTACAGCAAAGCTCTGATACCAACTTAATCTGTCACGCCCCGGATTACACTTTCCCCGGGCACGCCGACAAATCCGCCGTATACAAAGGAATTTTCCCTGTATACGAAGCGATAGCTGTACCTGTAAATCAAACACTACTACGAACAGTAGTAGAGAGCTGCTAGAGAAAACAGAAGCTAAACAAACTGAGTTTCATATACATAGTCCAAATCCAAAATACAAAGCTACTCGCACTGGCGAGTTAAGTCCACTATGTACATAAACTCGAAACAAAACATCTACCTGCAGTAGGGGCACCTCTAGCTCAGCACGTCGGGTAGGGCTCTAACTCGCGACGCCCTTACCTCGATCCTGATCCGCGGAAGGCGCAGCAGCCGAAACCTGTGGCTCTGCAAAACGGGGGTAACAACTGGGCGTGAGAACTACTATAAAAACAAGTAGTCCTCAGTGGGTACCGCCCAAAACAACATCGGTCCACCCACTAAGTCTACAGGAGGGAGCAAGAATAGTAGGAAAAGCAGGAAACAAACTCAACCGCTACAAATCACTATACTATCATGCTCTACACTAACCAACTGTAGGAAATGTCAAATCTGACCCAATCCAATCGGGACTGTAGACATACCCGTCCCTGGGACTGTGAACACACCCGTCCCTGCCCCGTTGCGACTATCGGGCTCTATCCACACTAACTGGTCCGTGGAGAGCAAGTCCAACTGGCATGAGCGACACCAACGCAAAAGCACAAGCCTGACTCCGGAGTGGCACTCGTGGGCGCTACCCAACCGAGTATGCAGCGTATCTCTGTCGAGCTCAATCAGGCTCCAACTAGCCAAAGTCAAGTAATCGACTTAAACTGGTCTAACAACCAACAGGTAACGTGCCCTCGGCACAATCTGACGCCAAAAAGGCGATACGGTCCACCGTCAACTCTGACGGCACCCAACAGTCCGAAACGGCCTGAACGACCCTGCAAAAATTCACTCGGCGAACCAGCACGAGTGTAAATACATTCTAAACTACCCAAGGTATCCATTGCACTGACTCGGCAACGATACAATCGAACACGGCTCCTAGAGCTAAATCTGGTAGTTTAAGCATATGACGGGTCAAAACGCAGGTTTTCTCCTAAGTCAAATTTCAAGTCCAACATGTATAATTTAAATATTCATTTCAGCATGCTTCTACATTCATATTACATTCAAAATGCTAATCGATGAATTAAAGCATGATTTACAACACTCGAACTATACACGTTGACTAACATGCACTTAGGAGCGAAACCGATGAAACACCCACCTCTAATGCAATTCCTGGCAGCAATAGGGTCTCGGATCCTCAAGCAACACTGCTGGAAACCTCTTCAAACCAGCAACAAAGCCCCTTAAGATCTGGATTTACAATGCACCCAAAAATCCAATAAAAATCATCAAAATCCACAATTCAGTCCAAGTACACAGCAGCAGAGAAGAGAAGGGTTTCGACCAAGCTAACCTTCACCAAAATCCACAAGTAAGGACTTCGTGGATTCTTCTCGCAGTCCCGAAACCAACGAATCAAGTCTCGACGAAATCCGATGCTCCTACGTCGAGTACGAGCTGAAATACTAACAGTCGACGATGAATTTCAGCAAAACAGCATTTAAGCTTAAATATCTCAATTCCAATGTCAAAACTCACCAAACGAACTCCAAATCAGGTGGAGAGGGTCCCAATTCCAGTACTGGGTGATAGGGAAAATAACTCAACTCCACAAAGCCCCTGCTTCCCAAGTTCACCCCAAGAAAACATCAAAAATTGGCAAATTCTGTCCAAAGCAACAACAGCAGAGGAAAACCTGAGTTCGACTGAGCTAACCTTCACCAAATTCTGCAAATTAGGGCTTCGTGGATTCCTCTGGAAGTCAAGAATCCAGCAAACCAAGTTTCGTTGAAATCCGACCTTCCTACGTCACGCACGAGCCAAAACACTGGAGGTCGTCGCTGAAGAACTGCAAAATCAGCACCTTGCAATTCTTGGAGAGGTGGATCTTGATGCAAATTGGAAAGATTTGAGGGATTTGGGAGTAAAATCTAAGTCCTCTGTGAAGAACAGGTAAAAGAGCTCAAAGGGGGCGCTTCTCAGCTATTTATAGGCTGCTGGATAGATCAGATAAGCCCCAGGAAAAATAGCCGCAATCCAGTGCCCCTGCAGAAACGGGCGTTTCTGGGCGCCCGGAACCATGTTCTGGGCGACCAGAACATCCGGCCTGCACAAAATGGGCCCCTCGGACTCTCCGCCCGCGGTGTGCTGCGCCCGTAAACGGCACCGGCGGAACTCACCTACCGCCCTGCCACGCGTCGAAGCAAGCGATATTCACGAGGTGAAATTTCCGGACCCACTTCTGGGCGCCCGGAACATGGGATCCGAATTGGCTTCCAGTTTCAGTTAAATTCAACACTCGTTTCTGGGCGACCCTAACAATGTTCTGGGCGCCCGAATCTGGCAAAACTCCAGTTTTGCTTATTTGAGTGCGCCGAGTCCAATTCTGCATCCAATTCGTGCAGAATTGACTCCGACTCAGTCCGACACTCTCCAGAGATGTCGACCAGTCTATAATACTGAAGCCAATCCTATCCAAAGCTCAGGAACACTACATCCTCCCCCACTACAAAAAGTTTCGTCCGCGAAACTGTACACATACCTCAATCCAGGGCCTCAAACAGGTAGGGGTAGGACTCCTTCATCATCGCCTCCGGCTCCCAAGTCGCCTCCCGCTCCTCGTGATTACTCCACTGCACCTTTACAAAGGGTATGACCCGGTTGCGCAATTCCCTCGACTCACGAGCCAGAATCCGCACCGGTCGCTCCTCGTAGCTCAGGTCCTCGCCAATCTCAAGCGGAGTGAAGTCGATCACGTGGGAGGGGTCGAACACATATTTCCTCAAAGCCGAGACGTGGAACACATCATGAATGCCGGCTAGCCGTGGTGGTAGAGCAATCCTGTAAGCAACTGGCCCGACTCGCTCCAATACCTCGAAAGGGCCTACAAAACGTGGACTGAGCTTTCCACGTACACCAAATCGGCGAATCCCTCTGGACGGCGAGACTTTAAGAAAAACATGATCTCCCACCTGGAACTCCAAGTCTCGTCTCCGGGTATCAGCATAGCTCCTCTGTCGACTCTGGGCTGCTAATATGTGCCGTCGCGCCTCTTTTACCTTTTCCTCAGCCTCAATCAGAATCTCAGGCCCAAGCGTCCTCCTCTCACCCACATCACTCCAAAACAAAGGGGATCGACATCTGCGTCCATACAACGCCTCAAACGGAGCCATCTGGATGCTCGCTTGATAGCTGTTGTTGTACGCAAACTCAACCAGTCTCAAATGCCGATACCACCCTCCTCCAAAGTCCAAGACACATGCCCTCAGCATGTCCTCTAGAGTCTGAATGGTCCGCTCTGACTGACCATCTGTCTGTGGGTGAAATGCTGTGCTGAACTGCAACTGAGTGCCCAAGGCCGTCTGAAGACTCCTCCAGAAGTGCGATACGAACCTCGGGTCCCGGTCGGATACTATCGAAGTGGGCACGCCATGCAACCTCACTATCTCATCCAAGTACAACTGAGCGAGTCTCTCTCTGGACCAAGTGGTCTGCACTGGTAAGAAGTGAGCAGACTTGGTCAGTCTGTCCACTATCACCCAAATCGCATCAAAACCACCCTGTGCTCTCGGCAATCCGACGACAAAGTCCATCGTGATCTGCTCCCATTTCCACTCGGGCACTGGTAGACTCTGAAGCTTGCCAGCAGGTACCTGATGCTCGGCCTTTACCTGTTGACAAGTCAGACACTGAGCCACAAATCTACCAATGTCCCTCTTCATTCCATTCCACCAAAACTGAGCCTTTAAATCCTTATACATTTTGGTTCCACCGGGGTGAACCGTATAAGGTGAACAGTGAGCCTCTCTCAAGATGTCCTCTCGGATCTCTGAATCCATAGGTACACACAGTCGGTCCCTGTACCGCAGTACTCCCGAACTGTCCACAACAAAGCCCTCGGCCTGTCCCCTCTCAAGCTGCTCTCGAATCCTCGACAAGTGTGGATCCCCACTCTGTTTCTCTCGAATCCTATCTAACAGAGTGGGCTGCAAGATCATAGACATCAATCTCGCAGTAAATCCAGGGGACACTACCTCGAGTCCCAGCCGTCTCAGCTCCTCGAGTAACGGTCTCTGCCGAGTGATCAACATACTCAAGCTCTGCACTGCCTTCCTGCTCAACGCATCTGCCACCACATTCGCCTTGCCGGGATGATACTGGATACTGATGTCATAATCCTTCAGCAACTCCAACCACCGGCGCTGTCTCAAATTCAACTCCTTTTGGGTGAACAGATACTTGAGACTTTTATGATCAGTAAAAATCTCGCAGTGCTCGCCGTACAAGTAATGCCGCCAGAGCTTCAAAGCAAAAACCACCGCGGCAAGCTCCAAGTCATGCGTAGGGTAATTCTTCTCATAATCCTTTAACTGCCGTGAAGCATAAGCAATCACCCTACCATGCTGCATCAGCACGCAACCAAGTCCACTGTGCGATGCATCACTGTAGATCACAAATCCTTCGCCCATAACAGGAAGGGCAAGGATAGGAGCCGACATCAACCTCAATCTCAACTCGTCAAAGCTCCTCTGACAGTCGTCGCTCCAGACAAAACGAATCCCCTTCCGCGTCAAGCGCGTGAGGGGTGTGGAAAGCTTCGCAAAGCCTTCCACAAACCGACGGTAATATCCTGCCAGTCCAAGGAAACTCCGCACCTCAGTAACCGTCGTCGGTCTAGGCCAATCTCGAATCGCCTCAATCTTCTTCGGGTCCACTGCTACGCCCTCAGCTGAAATCACGTGGCCCAAGAAAGCAACCTCCCGTAGCCAGAACTCGCACTTCTTTAACTTGGCATACAACTTCTTCTCGCGCAGAAGCTGTAGCACAATCCTCAAGTGCTCCTCATGCTCAGCATCACTCCGGGAGTAAATCAGGATATCGTCGATGAAGACTACCACAAACCTATCCAAGAACGGCTTGAACACTCTGTTCATCAAATCCATGAATGCGGCAGGGGCATTCGTCAATCCAAAAGGCATCACCGTGAACTCATAATGCCCGTACCGAGTCCGAAAAGCCGTCTTGGGAACATCCTCGGCCCTCACCCTCAGCTGGTGGTAACCTGACTGGAGATCAATCTTCGAAAAGACACAAGATCCTTGCAGCTGATCGAATAGATCATCAATGCGCGGCAGAGGATACTTGTTCTTGATGGTCACTTTATTCAGCTCCCGGTAATCCACACATAACCTGAGCGAACCATCCTTCTTCTTTACAAATAACACCGGCGCTCCCCAAGGCGACACACTGGGTCTCACAAACCCTCTATCCATCAGATCCTGAAGTTGCGCCTTTAGCTCTCTCAGCTCTGCCGGTGCCATCCTGTAAGGTACCTTTGAGATTGGTGCAGTTCCAGGAACTACATCAATCACAAACTCAATCTCCCTCTCCGGCGGCAATGTCGTCAACTCAGGGGGAAACACATCCGAAAACTCGCGGACTACTGGGATGTCCTCGAGTCTCGGCGCCGCCGTAGGTACCTCCACAACTGTCGCTAGGAAAGCGATACACCCACTGCTCAGCATCTGTCGAGCCCTCGCCGAAGATATCCAGGTGGCAAACAGCGTGCTCCTGCAGCCTCTGAAAGTAAACTCCTCCTGGCCTGGCTCGCGGAACGTCACCGTCCTCGCTCCACAGTCGATCGTAGCATAGTACCGCGCCAGCCAATCCATACCGAGCACTACGTCGAAGTCCTGCAGCTGCCCTAACACCAACAGGTCTGCGGGCATGATCCAAGAGTCTAACTGCACCGGACAGGACCAACAACACTCTGTAACCTGCAAGACATGGTCGGGGATCTGCACCTCTCGTGCCTGAGACAACGCTCCTAACTCTAGACCATGCAACAATGCAAATGCTCGGCTAACAAAGGAATGCGATGCACCGGTATCAAAAAGAGTGCGAACTCTAATGCCAGAAATCAAAGTGATACCTGCCACCACTCGGTCGGCTGCTGAAGAGTCCTCCACCTGAGCTGCATAGACCCTGCCACTCGGAGCCTGCTGTCGCCGCTCACTCGACCGCGGCACAGACGATCTGTCCTCCTGGCGGTAGCTCGGTGCTGCTCCGTAAGACTGCTGTGGTGCTGGTGGTGCCGAAGCTGATGACGGTGCTGGAGATGCTGCTCGGGGACAAGCTGCCCTCATGTGTCCCGGCTGACCACATCCGTAGCACCTGCCCTCTCTCTGCTCGCACTGCCGAGGCCAGTGTGGTCCCCCGCAGATCACACACTGTGGCGTCCTCTGAGTCTGCCCCTGCTGACGGGATCCCCTGGAACGCTGACGCCCCGAAGACCCACGACCCTGAGAACGTGATCGTGGAGGTCTCGGCGGACGTCTGCTGCTCGACTGCCCTCCGTCATCTGGAAAGGGGCGCTTCCTGTCCTGACCCTGCCCCACGGCCTGAGTCCTCTCCTGCAGCGACACCTCACCTCTCTCCACCCATAGGGCCTGCTCTATGGACGCATCCAGGGTCCTCGACCTCTGCGCCCGCACTAACCTGAAGATGTCCGGTCTCAGCCCCTGCTCGAACATGTATACTCGGTGCGCCTCGTCTCTGGCCACAAATGGTACACAGTTCAGGAGTCGAGTAAACTCCCGAACGTACTCCTGCACTGGGCGATCTCCCTGCTGAAGCCTCCTCAAATCCTCCTCGAGCTTCTGCTTCACACTGTTGGGAAAGAACATCCCAAACAGCATTCCACAGAACTCGTCCCAACTCAGCTGCGCCGCCACTAGCCCCTGGTCTCGCCTCGTCCTCCGCCACCAGTCATGAGCATCACCTGCTAGACAGTGTACTCCCAGGGGTACCTGCTCCCCCTCTGGAACGAACAGATCCTCGAATAACTTCTCCATCGCACTGACCCATCCCTCAACAATCCAGGCCTCAGTGCCTCTGCCATCGAAGATCGGTGGATCAAATCGGCGAAAACGAGCTAACCTCTCCGTCCACCGCTCCTGCTCGGCCTCAGTCAACGGTACTGGCCCCCTAGCAGGCGCAACTGGCGCTACTGGAACTGCTGCCGATGGAGGAACTGCTGCAGCTGGTGCTGTCACTGGAGTAGTCGGGGGTGGAACTGGCGACTCTGGTGCCCTCGGTACAGAACTCGGTGGCTGAGCTATCCTCTCACACAACCTCTGCAATAGCTCCCCCTGCTGTCTCGTCACCTCGGTCAGGGCAGCTAACTGTGCACTCAGATCAGGGGGTGCGCTAGTCTCTGGTCGCGCACTCGGCTCCACAACAGGGGGTACACTCGCCCCCAGTCTGTCACCCTGCTCCTGCCGAGTACTCTGCTCCATCTGCTCAGATCTCTCAGAAGGTCCAGCATGATCCCGCGCCAACTGGGCACGCTCCCGCAACGACGGTCGACCTCGGCGACGATACATAGCTGAAAGGAACAAATCGGGGTCAGATACAACGCAACACTCTCGACCCAATCAACGAAAGTCTAGAAGGCGGTCCCTGTTTTCCTCCAAAATTATGTCGTCTGCAGCCAACATAATTTCTCAGGCCAAAACAGAAACTCCTTCAGTCACTCACTCTACTCTAAGAGGAGTTAAAACAAATAATCATTGACTTTCGCAATAAAATTACGCCTCTCACGTCTTGCTTCCCTAAGGTTTGCCAAACTTAGGTTTCCTAGGTCCCAACGACCTACAGCAAAGCTCTGATACCAACTTAATCTGTCACGCCCCGGATTACACGTTCCCCGGGCACGCCGACAAATCCGCCGTATACAAAGAAATTTTCCCTGTATACGAAGCGATAGCTGTACCTGTAAATCAAACACTACTACGAACAGTAGTAGAGAGCTGCTAGAGAAAACTGAAGCTAAATAAAACAGAGTTTCATATACATAGTTCAGATCCAAAATACAGAGCTACTCGCACTGGCGAGTTAAGTCAACTATGTACATAAACTCGAAACAAAACATCTACCTGCAGTAGGGCACCTCTAGCTCAGCACGTCGGGTAGGGCTCTAACTCGCGACGCCCTTGCCTCGATCCTGGTCCGCAGACGGTGCAGCAGCCGGAACCTGTGGCTCTGCAAAAACATAGGTAACAACTGGGCGTGAGAACTACTGTAAAAACAAGTAGTCCTCAGTGGGTACCGCCCAAAACAACATCGGTCACCCACTAAGTCTACAGAAGGGAGCAAGGATAGAAGGAAAGCAGGAAGCATACTCTACCGCTATCATCCACTACACTATCATGCTCTACACTAACCAACTGTAGGAAATGTCAAATCTGACCCAATCCAATCGGGACTGTAAGCATACCCGTCCCCGGGACTGTGAATACACCCGTCCCTGCCCCGTTGCGACTATCGGGCTCTATCCACTCTAACTGGTCCGTGGAGAGCAAGTCCAACTGGCATGAGCGACACCAACGCAAAAGCACAAGCCTGACTCCGGAGTGGCACTCGTGGGCGCTACCCAACCGAGTATGCAGCGTATCTCTGTCGAGCTCAATCAGGCTCCAACTAGCCAAAGTCAAGTAATCGACTCAAACTGGTCTAACAACCAACAGGTAACGTGCCCTCGGCACAATCTGACGCCAAAAAGGCGATACGGGTCCACCGTCAACTCTGACGGCACCCAACAGTCCGAAACGACCTGAACGACCCTGTAAAAATCCACTCGGCGAACCAGCACGAGTGTAAATACATTCTAAACTACCTGGAGTACTCGTCTCGAAGAAACTGCGACAGTACAATTTTCTAACGGCTCCTAGAGCTAAATCAGGTAGTTAAAACTGGTGACAGGTCCAAATCGCAGGTTTTCTCCTAATTCAGTTTCCAAGTCCAACATATATAATCTACTTAATTTATTACCACATACTCCAAATTCAGATTTGCATTCTATCATATAATCCATGAATTCGAGCTAGAATAAATTATCAAACTCAAGATCTATACATGTTGACGATTATGAACTTAGGAGATAAAACCGATGTAACCCACCTCAAGTGCAATTTCCTGGCAGCGAACTCAGCCTCGGCCACCCGCGATGCTGCTGGATTCCTCAGGGACCACCTAGACCGGTCGCCGAGCTAAAACGACCAAAACATCACAAATCAGCCTAAGTTCACAGCAGCTGAAAGAGACCAAGTTTCGACCAAGCTAACCTCGTCCAAAAATTGCAAGTGAGGGCTCCGTGGAATCCTCTCGCAGTCTAGAATCCAATGAACCAAGTTTCGTCGCGATCCGACGCTCCTACGCGGAGAACGAGCCGAAATACTAACAGTCGACGGTAGATTCTGCGAAAACAGCACTTAAGCTCAAATCAACGATACCCGAAGTACTCGGAGCAATTGCGACCAAAATGCTCACCTCAACAGCGACAATCCTCGGCGCGATGTCCAGGACGGCGAAGACGCACCCTCGCCCGGCCTCTTCGCAATGCCCCGGCAACAAACGCTCGCTCGAACGGCTCGCGGCGCGACGTCGGCGAATCCCCGGCTCAACCGTGCTCCACCTCCACCAAGCTTAGAGAAAGAGAGAAAGAAGAAAGCACAAAAGCCTTCTCTCTCTTCCTCTGCTCGGTTACCAACTGATATAGAGAGAGAGAGAAGGAATCGATACAAACGAGGGAGAGAAAAGACCAAAACACCCTCTCACCTACCCTGGTGTACCGGTACACGGGATTGCGTACCGGTACAGGAAGCAACCCGAGAGCAGATTACGCGGCATCAGTATAGTGTACCGGTACGCCATGATGGCTGTACCGGTACAACAAGCAGAAAAATCTGCTATTTCGCAGATTTCTTCGCTGAAGGCTGCTCTCGCGTCCGACGGAGTCCGTTTTACGTCTATTTGACGCCAACGCGACTCGGGCTTGTCCCGACACTCTCCAGAGCTGTCGACAAACCTCTACAGTCAAACACCAGGGATCTCACAGTCTCCTTAAAATTTTAGCACATGGACTAACCTTATTTTTTAATAGTCTCCTCAAGCAAAGAGGTGGGGCCACTTTTTTTTTTTTTTCGCTCTCTCTCTCACTCTCTCTCTCTCTCACACACTCGACATCTCTTATTCTATTTTATTTTTCTCTTAGCACCATTTCTTTTTTATTTTTTCCTATACTAAAGGGCTGTTTGGTTAGATCTAATTATAAATACAGTGTAGTTAGAGATGCATGCAGTTAGAAATACAGCAGTTACAACTATAAGAATTCTGATTGGTTGAATGTAGTAGAAAGCGCTGCAAGTTAGATAATTTGTTTGGTTGCATGCAGCTAAGAGATAATTTTTAAAATTTTATCATTTTATATATATGATGGTGAGATTACTTTCAATGTAAAGAAGAAAAATAATTTTGGTTTAAAAATTATTAATGATGTAAGCATGTCTTTTATTTAAAATTACTCTCTCCAACTGCTGCAGTTGAAACTGCATCCAATTTGGGCGTAGTTCGAACTGCTGCAGTTGAGCCTCCTCCTGCAGTTCCTACTGCAGCAGTTGGAGTTAAATATATCAAACCAAACACCAAATTTGCATATATATGTAGTTACAACTGCAGTGTAGTTGCAACTACATACAATCAAACGGCCCCTAAATGTAAAAAATAGGGTTGATTCATGTGCTAAAATTTTATACTTGGTATAGACAAAACAAAGAAGAAATCAAATTATAGATTATATATGAGCATATCTTATATACTTGGTGTACAACTTTTTTTATACCGTATGAAATTTTAATTTTGTTATATCGACTATTAAAAAATAGGGTTGGTGCATATGATAAAATTTTACACTTGATGTAGAAAAAAACAAAAAAGAAAAGGTATTGAGAGAAAAAATTTAAAAAAAAGGGTGTAGGGTGTGTGAGAAAGAGAGTGAGAGAGAGAAAAAAAAGCCTATTTTTTAATAATTAATATAACAAAATTAAAATTTCATCTGATAAGTACGATCTATAATATATAAAAAATATAGATACAAAAATTAATAGATTTGTACCGCTATAATAAAACTTCATAAATACTGTGTAAAAAAAATTACACGTTCGGTGTATAAACATTCTTACATATTCTTCCATTTGACTTTAGCTTTAACATAAATAAAGTTTAGTTTTGAGCTCTCCTTTTTTTGGAGCATTGGTGGGGCCCACCCACTTTCTCCGCTCCCCCCTCTCTCCCATTACCTTTTCTTTTCTTTTCTTTTTGTTTACGTCGCGTCTAAAAATTCGTACATAAACAAAAAAACTATTTTTTAATAATTTATATGATAAAATTAGAGTTTAACCTAATAACTGCACCCTATAATATATAAAAAGTCTAAATATAAAAATTACTGAAATTTTACTTTTATAATAAAATTTTATAAATACAATATAAAAAAATAGATATATATCTGGTTGATTTATTTTTTATAAATAGACAATTGTTGTGAATCTTTTATTTTTTGATAGTGCGCTATTTTATGTTCTCTTACTATTTTAGTTAGGTAATACTTTATTTAACTTTAATATTATATAATATTATAAAATTTTTGAAATGAATGTATTTCGTATAAAATTAGTGTGAAATATTATATCTGATTTGTGGGAATGTATTTTCTATTACATATATTATTATATATTTTTATATCTTCATAAAATTATACGTATTTAAAAAAATAAATATTCTAAAAAATAATTAAAATATTATTTCCCCGCGGTGTCGCACGGGCCCATAGCTAGTATGCATAATAATGCTTAAAAAGGAAAGGAAGTATATTATATATGTATATACATAGTGAATTTTTTTTTTGCTTTACATGGATGAATCTGGACAAAATTTTGGCCAATTTGCATAAAAAATCTACAAGTTTTGAGCTTTTGTAAAATTGGACGGTCTTTTTCGATTTTACAGATTCGGTCCAAATTTTCAACAAACTGATTAAAATACTCTTATACTTTTTTTTTCTCTATCCTTTTTTTTTGCCGCGTTCTTTTTTTTTTTCTCGCAGAAGAAGTCCGCGGAGGCGGAGGCGGAAACGGCCCCCCCTCCTCTGCCCCTCACACCCTCGCCCTCGCCTTCGCCCTCGCTCTCGCATGCGCACACCCCGCCCTCCTCGCCTCCAATCANTATATAGAAAGATACATGATAAATATTTAATTTGATTTAATTTGATTTAATTGTATATATATAATTATAATTTGATTTAATAGTGTTTAATAGTGTTTCCTAATAAAATTCTAGTTAATTGTATATATAATTATAATAATAGTGTTTAATAGTGATTTAATTTGATTTAATAGTGTTTCTTAATCTATTTACTAAATTGCTATATTTGAGTTTGACATGTGGCAAGCATATAAAAAGATGCATGATAAACATGTAATTTGATTAATTAATTATATATATAATTATAATTTGATTTAATTGTGTTTAATAGTGTTTCCTAATAAAATTCTAGTTAGTTCTATATATAATTATAATTTGATTTAATAGTGTTTAATAGTGTTTCCTAATAAAATTCTAGTTAATTGTATATATAATTATAATAATAGTGTTTAATAGTGATTTAATTTGATTTAATAGTGTTTCTTAATCTATTTACTAAATTGCTATATTTGAGTTTGACATGTGGATAGTGTTTAATAGTGTTTCCTAATAAAATTCTATTTAATTGTATATATAATTATACTTAATTGGTATAATTTGATTTAATAGCGTTTCCTAATAAAATTCTATTTTTAACCATCTAATTGATAGCCAAATTTAATTTAATAGTGTTTAATAGTGTTTCCTAATAAAATTATAGTTAATTGTATATATAATTATTTTAATAGTGTTTAATAGTGATTTAATTTGATTTAATAGTGTTTCCTAATCTATTTACTAAATTGCTATTATATATTTCAGTTTGACACGTGACAAGCATATAGAAAGTCACGTGTCAGTTCTATTTTAGTATATAGTAAATAGATAATGCATGGTTTGTTAGAGTAGTTTTAAAAAATCTACACTGTTTAAGAGAGAATTTGAACTTAGGGCATGTTTGGTTCACCTATTTTAGACTATGGAATCGGAATGAAATTTATTGATTCTGATAATTACCGTTTGTTTTATAGGAATCGGATTCCGATTCCCATTCCACTCCGGAATGGGAATGGCCAAATCCATTTATGATCCAATCCGGCATTGAATTCCGGATTGGCTCATTTTTAAGTAAACTATTCAAAATCCTCTTTCATCAACACCTAACTCCTCTTCCTTCATCATTTCCTCTCTCTTAATCAAAATCTTCTCTCAAAAATTTTAAATTTTCATTCCGATTTTCATTCCAATAATAAACCAAATATTTTTGTATGATTTGTCATTTCATTTTCCATTCCAAAGCAATCTAATTTTATTTCTCATTTCTATTCCAATCATGAACCAAACATGCCCTTAAAATAGTAAGTTTTTTCATTAATTTATTTTTTTGTGACTAGCAGTTATACCGCCTTCATGCATAGTTGAACTTAGATGCTTATTAGGCATTAGCTGAACTTTTATATATTGTCCCTAATTAAGAAATTATTAATACTTTGGATATTTCTTAAAGGACCCCTAGATTATGCGCATAAATAGATCAAAACTTTCTAATTTATTGGCTCAACTCAAAATATTATCTTAGTGCTTTATTAGGAAAAAAAAAAAAGAAAAGATAACATTACGTAACTATTTTTAACAACTTTCGCGTATGGTATATATAGAATTTTCTTAATTGCAATTTTTATTTTTGAGACCTGCTTATATTTTTGGCTGCATTTGCTGTTTAGGGTGGTCCGTTTGGCTCAACGTAAAATCAAAAAAAAAAATAATTATATCTTATAGTCTTTGATTTATAGAAAAAAACAACTTTTTATCAATATTTATTTAGTTAGAAGGAAAAAAAATTATGTTTTTTTTGATACGGTGAAATTTTTTTTCAATCAATAAAAATACTTTTCTAAAAAAATATTTTTATATCAAACTAAACAAATAAAAAAATATTTTTTATATCGAAAATAATTCTACAATTTGTTTTACACCGAACCAAATACGCCTTATCGCCCCAGGAAATTAACTCTCTGATGCAACGTCGAGGTAGCCAATTTTGTCGTCCCCTCCGGAAAAGTGCTTCCCCCTTGTTCTTAAGTGCTTCTTGGAGAAGCTGAAGGATGGATATTATCTGTCCTACTGCTTCTTGGTCTCTTGGTTTGTGTCCCACAATGATCCGAAGCACAGGAGGCAACTGTTATAAAAAAATAATAAAAATAAATAAAAATAAATAAAAATAAAAATAAAATCACGTTTCATTTGTTAAAAATTTGCATGTGAGCCGATCGTCCCTAGAGCAAGTGGCAAATATTATAATAAAAAAGGTATATAACGATACTCTTAAATATCGGTACGGATAAAAAAAAAAAATACCGCTGGCTAAATTACCGGCATTTTTAAAATTGTTGCTATATGTTGCATCGCTATAGGTAGGGCCATCTTAATATTTGGCACCCCTCCTCCAGCAACTTGTGGTGGAGAAATACGTAGCGATCGTAGCTCTCTACGGTCCCTGCGAAATCCTCGCGGCCGAACTCCATTTGTTGAAAGCCTATCTCGTCGGTTACGGCAGCGGAAGAGGAGAAGAGAAGATGGTGATTATTTTTATTTTATTTATTTATTTATTTATTTTGTAATCGGGCCGAGTGGGTTTGGTATGGTTGGTTGAGTAGAGAAATTTTTATTTTTGGTTGGATTCCGCTTTATATTTAAAACTTAGTAGATTTTTTTAAAAAAATTTAGCATAAATGGAACGCTCATATAAAAGTGTCCCATAACCTAATTTTGTTGGAGTGAAAGGACTTGATGGTTGATACTTGAGGTCCCAAGTTCAAATCCTAGTTGATTCACATTTCCAGCTAAGTTTATTTCTAAATGAAATAAACGAAGTGAATAGCGTGCTACCTATCTATCAAAAAAAAAATTTTGCATATGAATAGTTTCATATGTGGATAATTAATAAGAAAGTAAAAAAAAAAAATTAATATATGGTACCAGTCGGCTCGTCCTAAGATTAAAGGGATTTTATTGAGATAAAAATGTGCATAACTTGTATAAACTATAGACCAAATCGAATTAATTATCTAACTCTTTTAAATTTTTAATGTTATTAGCAAATAGTTTAGCTTGTTTGATTTGATTCCGTCAATAGTATTTTGACTTAAATTTAAGCGAATTAGTTACTTTAATTAATTTATAGTTACAAAAATTGTATAAAATATACTAGCTAAGTTATCAGTGCTTGGAATAAAACTTAAGCGCTACCTTGTCATCAATGTACGAGGCCCAAAACCGTGCAGAGGCACAATCATAGGGATCGAAGGGGAGAATCGAGCTCGACTCTGTGCCAGTGACCCAAACCTCATTGATGTACTCGACGATCATAATCGACTCGCAGATCGGCCTGTAGTTGTGAATGAGCACCGGGATCAACTTATACACGGGGTTCGAGCGAACAAGAAGCTCACTCTGGGCTCCGGCCGCCTCATCGACGAATTCGTAAGCCACATTCTTCAGGTTCAGTGCAATTTGAACCCCCATGGAGAAAAGGCTTGATGGTGCACCCAAAAAACGTTACACTTTCTTTATCTCTCGGTGCCGTTTTATTTTTTGACTATATTTTTCTCTTTTTTAACATGAATTCTCTCTTCGGCGATGGAGATGATTCATGAATTTATGAGTATTTATAGATTGAGAAGGGTTGTGGTTCGTGGGAATGTTTTTTTTTTTTTTGCTTGGAGAAGAGGTTTTGGATTTTCAAATTGGCCCTGGGCGGGCAGGGTTAATTATATTCTAGAAGGACAATATATGTGCTGTGAATGAGAAACTATTTGGAGAAATAGGGTAAAATTATTGAGTTTTTATGATTTTAGGATATGACTGCTATAACTATTTTGAGAGCAGATAGAAAAGATATCAAAGAATAAAAATTATGTTATCAGTAAATTTATATTTACATAACTATATATATAGGTGTGGAACTACTATATACTTACAAAAATATAAAGAATTTAATGTTTTTGATTTTTTTAGCTTTTAGATTAAGAATTATAGGGTTGAAATGATAGTGGTTTTCTTAGTAGGATTTAGTGGTCCCTCTAGGGCATTAATATTAATTTGAAAACTATAAATGATCAAAGAGTTGATCCAATTGTTAAAAAAATGGAAAATATCAACTTTTTTATGTTTCCGAAATATTATAGTGGACTTATTATACAGCTACATGTTTAGTATTGAGAAAGATCCAAGTGGCAAGTTCCTAATCCCACCCTTTTCTGTCCCTCTTCTGTTAGTGGTTGCAAGTTCGAGTCATATGTCAGATGAGAAAAGATGAGGGACCAATATAGGTCCTAGCAAAACATGCTCTTAGTTTAGCGCACACATCGAATCCATCTCGAATCTTCGATTGAAAATATATTTTTAGTCTAAATTTTATTTTCATCTGCTATTGTTTAGAATGAAATCTGAGCCGGACAAAATTATGCTCAGGTCTGAAATTAAGATTCAAATCTAGATTCTACTCTATTTATTTTGGTTAACTGCACTAATGGTCCCCAACTTCTACATGATATTTCATTTGATCATAGTTTTTTTTTTCTTTTAATCTTTAAACTTTATTCGTTCCTAATCTCCAGTATAATCTTGGCATATTTTCTGTTTTGCAGTTTCTAAAATTATTAGTGTTAAGCCAATGACATGCCACTAAGCTCTTCGTTTAAAATAAATAATGTGGACATCAACTGAACGAACTTCAAAGATATCAATATGGATAAGCAAAACTTTATTAAAATTGATGTAACCTACTGTATCTGAAATAATTTAAATTACAATTGCTTTTATTTATGTTTTTCTTTTTTTATAATTTAATGAATTGGAAATTTTATTATGATTATTATAATTTGTTAATTTGCAATGCATCCAACTAAGTGGGAAATAATAATTGATTTAAAAAAATTTAAAATTAAAAAAGTTATTTTTTAAGTTTTAATTTTCTGTTGCTAAGTATATACTAAGACGGACAAATTACAAGTAATTCAATATCCATTTATTAATCTTTCTAATATACAAAATTTTATTCAAACAAATTAAAAACAAGCATGCAGCCCAACAGCACTAGGGATGCAATTGGTCCGAGTTGGTGTAGCTACCGCCCCGCTCTGCTTCGAATGAGGCGATAAGTGGAAACAAAAATATAGAAAAAAAATCATCCGTCCCGTATCCACCAAGTAAATGAAGCAGTGGGGAGGAGACCTTTTTCTTTTTTCAATCCGTCGTATTCCCAAAAATTCACTCCTGTCCCGATTCGCCCCAAATGAGACAGTAAGCGAGAGCAAAAAATAAAATAAAAAATAATCCGTTCCGATTCCATCTCGTTCTGACAAGAAATATAGCGGAAGATAGGGAAACCCGTCTGCCCCGTTTGCGTCCCTAAACAGCACCCAAAAACCCAAAAATCACCTAGAGAAAAAATATTTACCGAATTTCGAATTTTTGAAGGGTAACAAATTCACTTCTTGCAAGCACATCCTTATATACTCCTCAGGAAATTACCTGAAATACAACAACAGGAATGATTTTTCATCACCTAGCTAGTTTCTAGCTTTAAAATTTCCTACCACTATGGGGCTCCTCACAACGTGCTCATTAGAAACCCACCTCAAATTCCCTTCAACCACGCCTTTCGCCGGAAAGAGGCTCCATCTCACCCTCACCTGGAACGTCTTCCTCTCGCCGACCGCCGCGAAACTCAAAGTCGGCGGCGCGACTTCGATCTTCACCGCCTCCGGAATATCTACATGAGCGGTGTAAGTCGACTGCGGCTCACCGACGTTCGTCACCGCGCGGGTGATCGTCACCGTTTCCAGCCAAGCCGGGGAGGCCGCTATCGACGGTAGGTTGAGCTCCGTCGCCGACTTTTGGGTCACCTTCGAACACGACACGTTGTGGCTGCGGACGATAACGCGAGCGCCCGCGTCGCCGTAAATGCTGCATATGAAACCGACGTAGTCGTTGGCACCGATGTCGTAGATCAGACCGGGGTCGGCCGCTTTCGAGGGGTTCACGTGCCCGGCTCCCACCGCGAAGAAGCTCGCCTTCTGGTGAAGCTCGTCTAAGATGGGCTTGCCGTCGCGACCGTTCTCATCGGCTGTGGTGATGATTGCCGACTTGACGGCTGCTGCCGACCAGTCAGGATGCACGCTCTTTATCAGCGCGGTGATGCCGCTGATGTGCGGCGTCGCCATCGAAGTGCCAGAGATTATATTGAAAGTATTCGCACCGTCGTTTCCTCCATCTACTCGGGTCGGCCACGCGGCTAGTATGTTAAGCCCCGGAGCCGACACGTCGGGCTTTAGAATCGACGGGGTCTGGAAGTTCGGCCCCCGAGAAGAGAAGAAGGCAACGACGGGAGCCGGGGAAGTTCCGAGGACGGTGCCGTTGAAAGTGATCAACGCTTTCGGGTTGTTTCTGGCGTCCGACGCGTAGGCTATGACAGCGTCCCCGTCGGCAGGAGACAACTGCGACGCCAGCAGGTGGAAGTCGCTCGCGATGATAGTGTAGCCCTCTTCCTCCACATTGATGATGATGACACCGATGCCTCCGGCTTTCAGAACGGCTGTGGCGATCTTTTCCGGTGGAAAGAAGGGCTTGCATACAACTATTTTGCCCTGGATGTCGAAGTTTTTGAAGAAGGTGCAATCGCTGCAGTTGGAATTGTACGCAAGTTCGACCGGGTTCGAGGGAATTTTGGTTAACTGATTTAGAGATTCGCCTTCGTAGACCTTCCCGTTGTTAAGCTGTACGTACGATCTAAAGCTCCGGTCGACCGAGGTCGCACCCACTGTTATGTACCACGGCGCCTCGTTAGAGAGCGAGGTATTGAAGGGACCGGCGTTACCTGTTGGATGAATAGGATGTAAGAGTACACTCGGAGAGTGAAAAAAAATAAATAAATTACATCAGTTATTCATATTAGTACCTGCTGCGCAGCTGACGACTATGCCCTTCTCGAAAGCGGCGAACGCGCCGATGGCGATCGCATCCTCGTCAAAAGGAACGGATCCGCCGCCCAAAGAGATGGAGATTACGTCGACCCCATCCTTCACGGCGGCGTCCAGGCCGGCGAGCACGTCCGAGTCCGTGCAGCCTGAGGCGCTGCACACCTTGTACACGGCCAGGTGCGCGCGCGGCGCCATCCCAGCAGCCGTGCCTCCGGCCTGCCCATACGCCTGCGCGCCGGGCACGAAGTTGCCGGCGGCCGTGCTCGCCGTGTGGGTCCCGTGCCCGTTGTCGTCGAGAGGGGACTCATCGCCCGGCACGAATGCGCGCGCGCCGATGAGCTTGTTGTTGCAGCCGGCCTCAAGGGCGCACGAGCCCTTCCACCTGGCTGGGGGCAGCGGCATGCCGGCGTCGGAGAAGGAAGGGTGGCCGGCAGCGATGCCGGTGTCGAGTAGGCCGACGATAACGCCACGGCCGAACGCCGAGGCGTTCCAAAGTCCATTACTCTCAGTTCGGAGGCCCAGAAACTCCGGCGTATGGGTCGTCTGAAGGTAGAGCTTCCGCTCCGGAAAAGCGCGCACGAACCCTTCTCTCTTTTGCATCGAATTAAGTTCGAATTGTGTGAGCTTCGCGGCGAAGCCGCTGAAGACTTCGCTGTAGGAGTGAAGCAACCGCGGCTCGCCGGTGTCTGAAACAGACTCGGATAAGAATGACTTGTACCAACTCTCAAGCTCGTTGGAGCTAGCATCGGCGATCTCTATAGGAGGTTGCACACGGACAATGTAAGTTTGCAGTGGTTCGGAATCATTCGAGCCAATATTACGAATACACAATACTGGAGAAAAAATGGACAACAATATTACGATGAAGGAGAGGGAAAAGAATGAGGAGGCGTTTTGGTACATCGTCGTTTCAAATGAGAAACAGTAGTAAAGAGCATGGGATCCATAATGTATGAATGTTATGTTATATATATTGCTACATGTATAATGATGAAAAAGAAAAGAAGTATATTATATATGTATATATCTATTGGATTTTTTTTTTTGGGTTTACATGGATGAATCTGGACAAAAATTAATATGTGTGATTAGTGCTGCTACAAAAATAAGGAAACATGGGCTGGCGCAATGCACGTTCAAGGAAAGAATTGAATATAAGATTTCAAAAACATACATATAATCACACGAACACCTCAGTGTGATGTTTCCAAAATATATATAACAATTGTTTTTGATTGCAACTAGTATTTAACCCGTGTGATTCATGGCTAATATAATAATATAAAATAATAAAAATTATTATGTGATGATAAAAAAAAATATTTTAATTAATATTATATTTTTTAAACAAAAAAATAAATATACTATCAATCTTAATTATAGTACATATAAAGTACAAAAGTTAGAGAAACAAAATTATGAATCAAAATAAATACTCAGGTAAAGAGCAAAATTCAACTATACTCTATTATCTATGAATTGGTGTGCAAAATAATTTACATTTATATATTGATGTGCAAAACAAAATGAGAACTCAAATTGATATAAAAAATTACAAATAACATTAATATTTCAGCATATAATAAGATCAACTAAACTTCCATGTTTTACACAAATTAGAGTAAGCACACATATATGAGAGACATACCAACTTTCAAAATTCAAATATATATAGATGTTGGTCTTCAAGAAAATATGAAGGGAAAAAAAAAAATTTGCATGAAGATGGAAAGTATCTGCTCCAATAGCAATATAGATAAATTGTTAAATAAGTGAAATAATAAATATCATAATATTAGTAAAATTCAGGCATAGTACACAGACAAATCACTCTGATTTTGATCTTCCATTTGTCTCAAAAAAGAGTGATGTCACTTATAAAATCAAACCCAAGTGCCATATCTTGAGAATAATAAGACATCAAGAAAAAAAAAGTTAGTACTTGTTTCATATTTAAGTAATAAAATAAAAAAATATATTCTGTTTTAAAGTATCAACATCTAAAAATTAAGAAAAACTGCTCAATAGATACTTAATTGAAACGTGCTGAATAATATTAAAACGAAGTGAAAATTACATAACGAGTATTAGTAGGGAACTAGCATGCAATATTTATAATAATAATTAGCTCTACTTGAAGAATATCTAAAATTTGATTTTTATAAAACAACGGATATAATTATTGCAACAAATTAGTTTTTAAGATTCTATTTATGATAGAAAATTAAAAATCTAAGAATTAAGAACAACTGCTCAATAGATATTTAACTGAAATGTGCCGAATAATATCAAAATGAAGTGAAAATTACAGAAGTAGTGATAGTAGAAAAGTGGCATGCAATATTTATGGTAGTAATTAGAAATGATGCATGATAGACATTTAATTTGATTTAATTTGATTTAATTGTATATATAATTATAATTTGATTTAATAGTATTTAATAGTGTTACTAATGAAATTCTAGTTAGTTGTATATATAATTATACTTAATTGATATAATTTGGTTTAACTTGATTTAATAGTGTTTCCTAACAAAATTCTATTTTTAATCATCTAATTGCTATATTTGAGTTTGACATGTGACAAGCATATAGAAAAATGCATGATAAATATTTAATTTGATTTAATTTGATTTAATTGTATATATAATTATACTTAATTGATATAATTTGGTTTAACTTGATTTAATAGTGTTTCCTAACAAAATTCTATTTTTAATCATCTAATTGCTATATTTGAGTTTGACATGTGACAAGCATATAGAAAAATGCATGATAAATATTTAATTTGACTTAATTGTATATATAATTATACTTAATTGATATAATTTGGTTTAACTTGATTTAATAGTGTTTCCTAACAAAATTCTATTTTTAATCATCTAATTGCTATATTTGAGTTTGACATGTGACAAGCATATAGAAAAATGCATGATAAATATTTAATTTGACTTAATTGTATATATAATTATACTTAATTGATATAATTTGGTTTAACTTGATTTAATAGTGTTTCCTAACAAAATTCTATTTTTAATCATCTAATTGCTATATTTGAGTTTGACATGTGACAAGCATATAGAAAAATGCATGATAAATATTTAATTTGATTTAATTTGATTTAATTATATATATAATTATAATTTGATTTAATAGTGTTTAATAGTATTTCCTAATAAAATTCTATTTAGTTGTANTAAGAAGGCGCTCTTCTATCTTTACCAAGCAGTAGACGAGTCGACGTTTGAGAAAATTGCCGAAGCAACTTCGAGCAAAGCAGCATGGGATATTCTTGCCACCGTCTTTACAGGAGATGACAAAGTAAAGCAGATTCGTCTACAAAAACTTCGAGCGGAATTCGAAGCAATCCGAATGAAGGAGTCCGAAAGTGTCGCGGATTATGTTTCTCGCATTTTGGTAATTGCCAACCAAATGAAGCGAAATGGAGAAGAACTAAATGATGAACGAGTTGTAGAAAAGGTTCTTCGTTCCCTCACATCAAAGTTTGAGCATATTGTTGTCGCTATAGAAGAGTCAAAAGATATCAGTACTCTTTCTATCGACCAATTGACAGGATCGCCCCAAGTGCATGAGCAAAGACTACAAAAGATGTCTGAAGAAGAGTCGACTGAGCAGGCTCTCAAGTCAAAATTGAAACTTGATAATAGAAAAGGCAAAAAACATGGAGAATAAAGTGATAGTAAGAGTGTCCTACAAAAATCTACTTCAAGAATACTGTCAGAAAATGAAGATGCCACTGCCACAATATCGCACTTATCAAGAACGACCTATTCACATTCCAGAATTTTATTCGTTTGTCGAATTCGGAAATTCCACTTGTATGGGCGATGTAAAAAGATCAAAGAAGGATGCGGAACAAGATGTGGCTCACTTTGCTTTTATGAGTACCACAGGTATGGTATCTCTTGATCAAAGAAATTTGTATTTAGAGAAACTTGCAAAAAATTTGGAAAAAAAAAATATGGCGGTGAATTTGGAGAATAAATCCCTGGAGAACGTAATCAATGAGCAGGCCTCTAAAATTAGGAGTTTGATTTCAGACAAGATAGTCTTACAGGAAAGACTCCAAGATTATGAAGACCCGATCGAAGAAGATGTCGACAGTTTTGCATAAACAAGCTTAAGGGGGAATGTTAGTTATAAGCTTGTTTTATTTGTTTATTTTTTATTTGAAGAGTTGTGTTTCTTATGAAAGGGTGTGTCCTTTTGTAAGGGTTGCGTCTTTTGGTTTAGGGTCATGTCTTTTTGTGAAATGTTGTGAAGTGTGGATCAAATTGTATTATTCAGTAATAGTGTACTGAAGTTTAGTTATATTAATAAAGTTTGGTATTCCAGTGTTAAATATATTTGTTGTAGTTTATTTTATATATTCGCCCTCCAACAAGTGTGATGTTTCCAAAAAATATATATAACAATTGTTTTTTATTGCAACTAGAATTTGAGCCATGTGATTCACGACTAATATAATAATATAAAATAATAAAAATTATTATGTGATGATAAAAAAAAATATTTTAATTAATATTATATTTTTAAATAAATAAATAAATATACTATCAATCTTAATTATAATACATATTAAAGTACAAAAGTTAGAGAAACAAAATTATGGACCAAAATAAATACTCAGGTAAAGAGCAAAATTCAACTATACTCTATTATCTATGAATTGGTGTGCAAAATAATTTACATTTACATATTAATGTGTAAAACAAAATGAGAACTCAAATTGATATAAAAAATTACAAATAACATTAATATTTCAGCATATAATGAGATTGTCACGCCCCAGGGTCCCCTTTTAGTTTGAAACACAGCGGAAAAGCGTTTAAATTTTTGAAAACCTGACCCCAGAGTATGCCAGATCCGCCACAAATACAGGAAATCCACTGTTCACACGGACAGAGTCTCCCCTGTATTTGCACGGCGTCGCACAAGTACAAAAGTACAAACAGTATACAACCACATGCAACTAAATGAATAAACAGATAGCTATACCTTCATACATTCACCATTCACACCGTAGTTTTACATTCGATGTTTAAACAAAAGTCCACGAAAAATCTTTTGAAAACTGTTCCATACGCGAAAACTTTTATCTTTTATAAAAGCTACCACGAGGGGTAGAAAATTTTTTATTTTACCAAATCCAGAAATCCTTTTATTACATTCATGAAAGTCCACATATTCCAATGTAATAAAAATACTGAACCATATAAACTGACTAAGCTATAACAACAGAATAGTAGGGATAAAACTAAACTGATAACCTGTGTCGGAAGCTCTATCGACCGCTACGAACGTACCTCACATCTCGTCCCAAAACTCAACGCCTGTACTACCTGAAAAATAGTGGGGGAGGTGAGAACATGTAAACATGTCTCCCCTCCCAGTGGGTACCGCAAGCCGAAGAAGGCGAGGAGTACTCACCGGATCAGGAAGAGATAAACAACAGTATGGGTAAGTAAAATACAGTAGCAACGATAATGAACGAATGAGATATATATATGAAAGCACAACTACCGCTACTGTAATGTACAACTGCAAGCATACAAGGATATCAAAACTATAGTAGCAAGACAACTGTAGAGAAAGAAATAGAAGTATATATGCAACAACCGCTACTATAACTATATGCGTCAACCGGACGAGAAGTCCAAACGTACCCAATCTAAACCGCCGTGTCGGTCTAAGGACCTCAGGCAAAAGCCACTATCTGCTCACACCTGGCATGTAACCCTAGCACAAGAGAACACCGCTGGGCTCACGGATCGGATGTACGACCACTTTTCCGGAAAAGAACACCCTCCTGCGGGGGATCAACCCGCTGGTGTACGTGAAATGCACTCGAGCTGTGGCGATCAATGCGGATATGATCAATAGCCAACCGTCGGCAATCAGCCGACAATCACTGCCCCTCTGGGCATACCGACCGTGTAGGTCATGAAGTAACAACGTGAACCGACCGAGATAGGTCAATGTACGGAAAGTAACGAACGACCAAACAGGTCACCGATGCAAATAGGAGAACCGACCAACCAGGTCACAAGTATAGTATATACGAATGCCATCTACTCTACCCCTATACAGGATACTACACATAGAACAACCAGGCAGAGTAAATAAATATAGTATGTAGATACTGCTCGATGTCCACTAAAAGTACGAACGCAGGAACCGACCGATAGGTCACAGGAGTGTATTCTGTATAGTCCAGAACTACCGTCAGCACCAGCCGACAATCCTACCCCTCAGGGTACACCGACCTCAAAGGTCATCGACGATGGAGTACAAGAACTGACCAACCAGGTCAACAGATATAAGATAAAAGCACCGATCAACTAGGTCACTGAAACGAAGTACGAGAACCGACAATCAGGTCACCGAAACAAAGTATGAGAACCGACCAATCAGTGATCGGAACCCCAAGACAAGGTGCAGGAAGCCAACAACAAACTTACCGGAGCAAGGTGGGGCACGGGGCGGCCGGCGGCAGCCGGACGGCGGGATATCCGGCAAGAGGAGGGTGCTGCCAGTGTGGGGAGGTCCGGGCGCGCATCGGTCGACCACGGGAGGCGGCGGAGGCGGCGGGCATTGATGCCCTAGCCGCACAACCCGAGGAGAGCCAGGGCTTGGTCCAGCCAACAGGGAGCTTCTGGCGGCAGGATCTACGGCGGTGGGCGGGTGCGGCCGGACAGGCGGAGGCGGTGCTCACTCCGGCCGGCGTTGGGAGGCGACGGCGACTGCTCATGAGAAACCCGAGCCCCCTGCGCGCTCGGCTCGGGTTCAGCCGGACAGAACGGCCACCAAGGCGGCCGGGGACCCGCGGGGACGTCGGAGACGGCAAGAAGGGGTCGCCTGAAGGTGGAGGGGAAGGAGGAAGGAGGCGAGCGACGGCGGCGGTGGCCCGCAGCTCAAGCGCGGCCACCCGAGCTCAGCTTGGCAGAGGGTCACAGCGGCGGCGCCCAGGGCGTGCGGCGGCGACGGCGGCCATTCAGGCCGGGCGCGGGGGTGCCAGTGGTCAAGAGGGAGGTTGCCGATGTGGTCCCTGGTGGCGGTAGGGCGCGTGGTGGAAACCAGCCTGGGCTCGGCCCGAGTTGGTCCAGCTCGGCTGCAGAGCGCCCAGGCAACGACGGCGGCGCGCGGGGACGACGGCGGCGACGAGGGGAGTCGCCGAAGGCTGGGCCACGGCCAGGGGACAACAGTGCTCGAGCTAGGTGGCTACCAGGGTCCGCAAACCACAATGCGGTGAAGGGGTTGGCCAAAAGGGAGAGAAAGAGAGGTGATGCAGGGATTTCCGGCGGCCGGAGGAGCTCGCCGGCGGCCGGAGCATGCGCACGGGGAGGGCAGGAGATGGCTGAGGCGGCTGGTGGACTAGGGCTAGCAGGAACGACCTAGGGTTAGGGTTTCCAAGCAAAAAATCTAACATCAACCTATAAATGTAAGTGTAAACTTGCCGAAAAGTCCTCCAAGACTCAACCATTTAATCTTAGTCCTTCACCGCACGAATAAAACATGCATAAACCCCTCCACGTGCGATTTCACGCGAAACGGTACATAAAATGTCGCAACTTTTGCGAAATTACCGTTTTTCCATCACCGACCTCTCCTCGATCAACGCGCGATCTCCGCAGATCCGTCCGTCAGATTTGCGAACGGATTGCACCAGTGCGATCAGCACCTCGGAGACAACAAAGCTACACTTTCGATTCATTTCGATCGACCACGGATTCACAACAAAATCCAACCTTCTTCCAATAGAAGGAAACACACACACAAATACATATAAAACATGTATTTTTGGATTTTCTCGAAATCCGTGCGTCAAACTCAAAATCCATCAGCGCCACTAGTTCCAGAACAGCTGAACCGGTCGAAACGAGCTATTGGACTGATATGAACGGAGTCCGATACGCACCAGAAGCCAACTCTACTCCGTGGCTTCCCCGGAAAATCGGAGTTACTATTCACTTAAGTGAAAACTGAAAGTCGCGTATCTTCTCCATTTTAGCTCATTTTCGCCCGAAACTTGACGAGTGCTTATGTAATTAAATTACACACATAAACATCATCAATAGAGAGTTTAGTAGCACTGCCAAAAATCTCAGTCCTTACAGAGATCAACTAAACTTCCATGTTTGACACAAATTAGAATAAGCACACATGTATGAGAGACATACCAATTTTCAAAATTCAAATATATATAGATGTTGGTCTTCAAGAAAATACGAAGGGAAAAAAAAAATTTGCATAAAGATGAAAAGTATCTGCTCCAATAGCAATATAGATAAATTGTTAAATAAGTGAAATAATAAATATCATAATATTAGTAAAATTCAGGCATAATATACAGACAAATCACTCTGACTTTGATCTTCCATTTGTCTCAAAAAAGAGTGATGTCACTTATAAAATCAAACCCAAGTGCCATATCTTGAAAACAATAAGACATCTAAAAAAAAAAAGTTAGTACTTGTTTCATATTTAAGTAATAAAATAAAAAAATATATTCTATTTTAAAGTATCAACATCTAAAAATTAAGAAAAACTGCTCAATAGATACTTAATTGAAACGTGCTAAATAATATTAAAACGAAGTGAAAATTACATAATGAGTAATAGTAGGGAAGTAGCATGCAATTAATATTTATAATAATAACTAGCTCTACTTGAAAAATATCTAAAATTTGATTTTTATTAAACAACGGATATAATTATTGCAACAAATTAGTTTTTAAGATTCTATTTATGATAGAAAATTAAAAATCTAAGAATTAAGAACAACTGCTCAATAGATATTTAACTGAAATGTGCTGAATAATATCAAAATGAAGTGAAAATTATAGAAGTAGTGATAGTAGAAAAGTGGCCTGCAATATTTATGGTAATAATTAGAAATGATGCATGATAGACATTTAATTTGATTTAATTTGATTTAATTGTATATATAATTATAATTTGATTTAATAGTATTTAATAGTGTTTCTAATAAAATTCTAGTTAGTTGTATATATAATTATACTTAATTGATATAATTTGATTTAACTTGATTTAATAGTGTTTCCTAACAAAATTCTATTTTTAATCATCTAATTGCTATATTTGAGTTTGATATGTGACAAGCATATAAAAGATGCATGATAAGTATTTAATTTGATTTAATTTGATTTAATTATATATATAATTATAATTTGATTTAATAGTGTTTAATAGTATTTTCTAATAATATTCTATTTAGTTGTATATATAATTATATTTAATTAGTATAATTTGTTTTAATTTGATTTAATAGTGTTTAATATAATTTTATTTTTAACCATCTAATTGCTATATTTGAGTTTGACATATGGCAAATATATAGAAAGATGCATGATAAATATTTAATTTGATTTAATTTAATTTAATTGTATATATAATTATAATTTGATTTAGGCTTCGTTTGGGATTTTGAGGAAATTGCGTTACGTGCGGTGAGAAAATACGTTGGAAAAATACCCTATTTGTTTCCGTAACTAATATTGCGTTCCGCATATCGCGATGAGTCGGTTACAACATATTTTCTGCGGTCCCACTGGAGAACGCAGAAGCATATCCCTATATGCTTTTTCCTCAACTCTATTCTATCTAATACCGTTAGATAGGTCTCAATGCCAAACTAAGCCTTAATAGTGTTTAATAGTGTTTCCTAATAAAATTCTAGTTAATTGTATATATAATTATAATTTAATTTAATAGTGTTTAATAGTGTTTCCTAATAAAATTCTAGTTAATTGTATATATAATTATATTTAATTGGTATATTTTGATTTAATTTGATTTAATAGTGTTTCCTAAAAAACTTCTACTTTTAACCTTCTAATTGCTATATTTGAGTTTGACATGTGGCAAGGATATAGAAAGATGCATGATAAATATTTAATTTGACTTAATTGTATATATAATTATACTTAATTGATATAATTTGGTTTAACTTGATTTAATAGTGTTTCCTAACAAAATTCTATTTTTAATCATCTAATTGCTATATTTGAGTTTGAAAATTCTATTTTTAACCATCTAATTGCTATATTTGAGTTTGACACGTGGCAAGTATATAGAAAGATGCATGATAAATATTTAATTTGATTTAATTGTATATATAATTATAATTTGATTTAATAGTGTTTAACAGTGTTTCTTAATAAAATTCTATTTTTAACCATCTAATTGCTATATTTGAATTTGACACGTGGCAAGTATATAAAAGATGCATGATAAATATTTAATTTGATTTAATTGTATATATAATTATAATTTGATTTAATAGTGTTTAACAGTGTTTCTTAATAAAATTCTAGTTAGTTGTATATATAATTATACTTAATTGGTATAATTTGATTTAATTTGATTTAATAGTGTTGAATAGTGTTTTCTAATAAAATTTTATTTAATTGTATATATAATTATACTTAATTGGTATAATTTGATTTAATTTGATTTAATAGTATTTCCTAATAAAATTTTATTTTTAACCATCTAATTACTATATTTGAGTTTTACACGTGGCAAGTATATAGAAAGATACATGATAAATATTTAATTTGATTTAATTTGATTTAATTGTATATATAATTATAATTTGATTTAATAGTATTTAATAGTGTTTTCTAATAAAATTCTAGTTAATTGTATATATAATTATAATAATAGTGTTTAATAGTGATTTAATTTGATTTAATAGTGTTTCTTAATCTATTTACTAAATTGCTATATTTGAGGTTGACATGTGGCAAGTATATAAAAAGATGTATGATAAACATTTAATTTGATTAATTAATTATATATATAATTATAATTTGATTTAATTGTGTTTAATAGTGTTTCCTAATAAAATTCTAGTTAGTTCTGTATATGATTATAATTTGATTTAATAGTGTTTAATAGTGTTTCCTAATAAAATTCTATTTAATTGTATATATAATTATACTTAATTGGTATAATTTGATTTAATTTGATTTAATAGTGTTTCCTAATAAAATTTTATTTTTAACCATCTAATTACTATATTTGAGTTTGACACGTGGCAAGTATATAGAAAGATACATGATAAATATTTAATTTGATTTAATTTGATTTAATTGTATATATATAATTATAATTTGATTTAATAGTGTTTAATAGTATTTTCTAATAATATTCTATTTAGTTGTATATATAATTATATTTAATTAGTATAATTTGTTTTAATTTGATTTAATAGTGTTTAATATAATTTTATTTTTAACCATCTAATTGCTATATTTGAGTTTGACATATGGCAAACATATAGAAAGATGCATGATAAATATTTAATTTGATTTAATTTAATTTAATTGTATATATAATTATAATTTGATTTAGGCTTCGTTTGGGATTTTGAGGAAATTGCGTTACGTGCGGTGAGAAAATACGTTGGAAAAATACCCTATTTGTTTCCGTAACTAATATTGCGTTCCGCATATCGCGATGAGTCGGTTACAACATATTTTCTGCGGTCCCACTGGAGAACGCAGAAGCATATCCCTATATGCTTTTTCCTCAACTCTATTCTATCTAATACCGTTAGATAGGTCTCAATATTTAATATTAATATATATGTTAATTGATCTTAAAATAATCCTTTGTGATAATTTGTGATAATTCCGAATCAAACCGNTGTTTCTTAATCTATTTACTAAATTGCTATATTTGAGGTTGACATGTGGCAAGTATATAAAAAGATGTATGATAAACATTTAATTTGATTAATTAAAATTCTAGTTAGTTCTGTATATGATTATAATTTGATTTAATAGTGTTTAATAGTGTTTCCTAATAAAATTCTATTTAATTGTATTTATAATTATACTTAATTGGTATAATTTGATTTAATAGTGTTTCCTAATAAAATTCTATTTTTAACCATCTAATTGATAGCCAAATTTAATTTAATAGTGTTTAATAGTGTTTTCTAATAAAATTATAGTTAATTGTATATATAATTATTTTAATAGTGTTTAATAGTAATTTAATTTGATTTAATAGTGTTTCCTAATTTATTTACTAAATTGTTATTCTATATTTCAGTTTAACACGTGACAAGCATATAGAAAGTTACGTGCCAGTTTTACACTAAGAGTTCTATTTTAGTATATAGTAAATAGATAATGCATGGTTTGTTAGAGTAGTTTTAAAAAATCTACAATGTTTAAGAGAAAATTTGAACTTAGGGTATGTTTGGTTCACCTATTTTAGACTATGAAATCGGAATGAAATTCATTGATTCTGATAATTACCGTTTGTTTTATAGGAATCGGATTCCGATTTCCATTCTACTCCGGAATGGGGATCGCCAAATCCATTTATGATCCAATCCGGCATTGAATTCCAGATTGGCTCATTTTAAAATAAACTATTCAAAATCCTCTTTCATCAACACCTAACTCCTCTTCCTTCATCATTTCCTCACTCTTAATCAAAATTCTCTCTCAAAAATTTTAAATTTTAAATTTTCATTCCGATTTTCATTCCAATAATAAAGCAAATATTTTTGGATGATTTGCCATTTCATTTTTCATTCCAAAGCAATCCAATTTTATTTCTCATTTCTATTCTAATCATGAACCAAATATGCCCTTAAAATAGTAAGTTTTTTCATTAATTTATTTTTTTGTGACTAGCAGTTATACCGCCTTCATGCATAGTTGAACTTAGATGCTTATTAGGATTATATATTGTCTCTAATTAAGAAATTATTAATACTTTGGATATCTCTTAAAGCACCCCTAGATTATGCGCATAAATAGATCAAAACTTTCTAATTTATTGGCTCAACTCGAAATATTATCTTAGTGCTTTATTAGGAAAAAAAAAAAGAAGATAACATTACATAACTATTTTTAACAACTTTCGCGTGTGGTATATATAGAATTTTCTTAATTGCAATTTTTATTTTTGAGACCTGCTTATATTTTTGGCTACATTTGCTGTTTAGGGTGGTCCGTTTGGCTCAACGTAAAATCAAAAAAATATATATATATATTTTATAGTATTTGATTTATAGAAAAAAAATAATTTTTTATCAATATTTATTTAGTTAGAAGGAAAAAAATTTATGTTTTTTTTATACGGTGAAATTTTTTTTCAATCAATAAAAATACTTTTCTAAAAAAATATTTTTATATCAAATTAAACAAATAAAAAAATATTTTTTATATCGAAAATAATTCTACAATTTGTTTTACACCGAACCAAATACCCCTTATCACCCCAGAAAATTAACTCTCTGATGCAACGTCGAGGTAGCCAATTTTGTCGTTCCCTCCGGAAAAGTGCTTCCCCCTTGTTTTTAAGTGCTTCTTGGAGAAGCTGAAGGATGGATATTATCTGTCCTACTGCTTCTTGGTCTCTTGGTTGTGTCCCACAATGATCCGAAGCACAGGAGGCAACTGTTATAAAAAAAAAATAAAAAATAAAAAATAAAAAATAAAATCACGTTTCATTTGTTAAAAATTTGCATGTGAGCCGATCGTCTCTAGAGCAAGTGGCAAATATTATAATAAAAAAGGTATATAATGATACTTTTAAATATCGGTACGGATAAAAAAAAATGCCGCTGGCTAAATTACAGGCATTTTTAAAATTGTTGCTATATGTTGCGTCGCTATAGATAGGGCCATCTTAATATTTGGCACCCCTCCTCCAGCAACTTGTGGTGGAGAAATACGTAGCGATCGTAGCTCTCTACGGTCCCTGCGAAATCCTCGTGGCCGAACTCCATTTGTTGAAACCCTATCTCGTCGGTTACGGCAGCGGAAGAGGAGAAGAGAAGATGGTGATCAATTTTTTTTTTTTTTTTTTTTTTTTTTTTTTTTCTTTTTTTTTTTTTGTAATCGGGCCGAGTGGGCTCGGTGTGGTTGGTTGAGTAGAGAAATTTTTATGTTTGGTTGGATTCGGCTTTATATTTAAGGCTTAGTAGATTTTTTAAAAAAAATTTAGCATAAATGGAATGCTCATATAAAAGTGTCCCATAACCTAATTTTGTTGTAGTGAAAGGACTTGACGGTTGGTACTTGAGGTCCCAAGTTCAAATCCTAGTTGATTCACATTTCCAGCTAAGTTTATTTCTAAATGAAATAAACGAAGTGAATAGCACGCTACCTATCTATCAAAAAAAAATAAATTTGCATATGAATAGTTTCATACGTGGATAATTAATAAGAAAGTAAAAAAAAAATTAATATATGGTACCAGTCGGCTCGTCCTAAGATTAAAGGGATTTTATTGAGATAAAAATGTGCATAACTTGTATAAACTATAGACCANAGGGCCATCTTAATATTTGGCACCCCTCCTCCAGCAACTTGTGGTGGAGAAATACGTAGCGATCGTAGCTCTCTACGGTCCCTGCGAAATCCTCGCGGCCGAACTCCATTTGTTGAAAGCCTATCTCGTCGGTTACGGCAGCGGAAGAGGAGAAGAGAAGATGGTGATTATTTTTATTTTATTTATTTATTTATTTATTTTGTAATCGGGCCGAGTGGGTTTGGTATGGTTGGTTGAGTAGAGAAATTTTTATTTTTGGTTGGATTCCGCTTTATATTTAAAACTTAGTAGATTTTTTTAAAAAAATTTAGCATAAATGGAACGCTCATATAAAAGTGTCCCATAACCTAATTTTGTTGGAGTGAAAGGACTTGATGGTTGATACTTGAGGTCCCAAGTTCAAATCCTAGTTGATTCACATTTCCAGCTAAGTTTATTTCTAAATGAAATAAACGAAGTGAATAGCGTGCTACCTATCTATCAAAAAAAAAATTTTGCATATGAATAGTTTCATATGTGGATAATTAATAAGAAAGTAAAAAAAAAAAATTAATATATGGTACCAGTCGGCTCGTCCTAAGATTAAAGGGATTTTATTGAGATAAAAATGTGCATAACTTGTATAAACTATAGACCAAATCGAATTAATTATCTAACTCTTTTAAATTTTTAATGTTATTAGCAAATAGTTTAGCTTGTTTGATTTGATTCCGTCAATAGTATTTTGACTTAAATTTAAGCGAATTAGTTACTTTAATTAATTTATAGTTACAAAAATTATATAAAATATACTAGCTAAGTTATCGGTGCTTGGAATAAAACTTAAGCGCTACCTTGTCATCAATGTACGAGGCCCAAAACCGTGCAGAGGCACAATCATAGGGATCGAAGGGGAGAATCGAGCTCGACTCTGTGCCAGTGACCCAAACCTCATTGATGTACTCTGACGATCATAATCGACTCGCAGATCGGCCTGTAGTTGTGAATGAGCACCGGGATCAACTTATACACGGGGTTCGAGCGAACAAGAAGCTCACTCTGCTCTCCGGCCGCCTCATCGACGAATTCGTAAGCCACATTCTTCAGGTTCAGTGCAATTTGACCCCCATGGAGAAAAGGCTTGATGGTGCACCCAAAAAACATTACACTTTCTTTATCTCTCGATGCCATTTTATTTTTTGACTATATCACTACAACAGAATTAGATTATAGGGACACATGTTTGGGACACTTTTGAGTAAGTGTCCCATTTATCCTAAAACTTAAAAAAATATCTACTAATACCTAAATATAAAGCCCAATCCAACCAAAAATAAAAGATTACTCTACTCAACTCACCACACCTAGTCCATTTGGCCCGATTACAAATAGAAAAAAAAAGAAAAATTATTTACTATCTTTTCTTCTCTCTTCACTCAATCCACTGAAATTCTAGATGAAGAGCCTTTCCTGTCGTCCTTCTCCGCCACCGCAGCTAACGAGATAGAGTTTCGGCGGTTGCTAAATGCTTAAATAAGTGTTGGTAAATTAGCAGCGCTCTTTTAGGTTATAGCGACACTTTTTAACTGTCACTAAATACCTGGCGACCCCACATATAGCAACACTTTTTAAAAGTGTTGGTAATTTTAGCTAGCAGCACTTTTTTGATATGTACCTATATTTAAAAATATCGCTATAGACCGTTTTTATTGTAGTGTATTTTTCTTTTCTTTACATAAATTCTCTCTTCGGGAATGGAGATGATTCATGAATTTGTGAGTATTTACAGATTGAGAAGGATTGTGGTTGGTGGGATTGTTTTTTTTTTTTTTTTTTGCTTGGAGAAGAGGTTTTGGATTTTCAAATTGGCCCTGGGCGGGTAGGGTTAATTATATTCTAGAAGGACAATATATGTGATGTGAATGAGAAACTATTTGGAGAAATAGGGTAAAATTATTGACTTTTTATGATTTTAGGTACCGTTTGGTTCGAGAACAACCAATTTTTGTTTATTCTTGGAATAGGTGTAACTTTTGTGATAGGTAGGAATTAGTTCAATTTTGTGTTTAGACGAGAATCGAGATATTTAGAGGAATAAGAAAAATTATGTTTGGTTGATTGGGTTGGAATAGGAGGGATAAGAGTAATTATGATTGAAAATAAAACTAATTTATCTAAATATTAAGCACCTAAGTATTAGTAAATAATATTTTAATAAGTTAATAAATAAATTAATCAAAATTACATTATAAATTAATTAAAATTACGAGATGACAAAGATGACATTAATTAGTAAATAACTATAAAAAAATAAGTCAACATGTTAATAGAATTAATTATTTAATCATTTATTTTTTTAGTTAATATATTAATTATATAAAGTAAAATACTAATTATTTAAATAATATAAATATTAGTAAATAATTGAATATATGGCTAACTATTTAATTAGATAAATAATAATAAATTATAAATAGATTATTATTTAAATATTTATTAATTTAATAACTTAAATAATTAATTAGTCAATTATTAAAAAATTTAAATGCATTAATTAATTATAATTTATAATTATTTATAATTTAATTAGTAGAGGAATAAGGTAGAGAATAGCTTGTTCCACCCAATAGGTGGAACTACTATTCTCCCCTCTTAACGGGTTATTCCGGAATAACCCGTTAAGAGGAGAATAGTAGTTCTTGACGTTATTTGATACCGTTTGGAAGAATAAGAGGAATAAATTTCTTATTCTTCCTTTATCCTTTGAACCAAACATAGCCTTAGGGTATGACTGTTATAACTATTTTTGAGAGCAGATAGAAAAAATATCAAAGAATACAAATTATGTTATCAGTAAATTTATATTTACATAACTATATATATAGGTGTGGAACTACTATACTTACGAAAATTTAAAGAATTTGATGTTTTTGATTTTTTTAGCTTTTAGATTAAGAATTATAGGGTTGAAATGATAGTGATTTCTTTATTAGAATTTAGTGGTCCCTCTAGGGCATTAATATTAATTTGAAAATTATAAATGATCAAAGAGTTGATCCAATTGTTAAAAAAATCGAAATATCAACTTTTTTATGTTTCTGAAATATTATAGTGGACTCATTATACAGCTACATGTTTAGTATTGAAAAAGATCCGTCCCTAATCCTACCCTTTTCTGTCCCACTTCTGTTAATGGTCGCAAGTTCGAGTCATATGTCAGATGAGAAAAGATGAGTGACCAATATAGGTCCCAGCAAAACATACTCTTAGTTTAGGGCACACATCGAATTCATCTCGAATCTTCAATTGAAAATATATTTTTAGTCTAAATTTTATTTTCATCTACTATTATTTAGAATGAAATCTGAGTCGGACAAAATTATGCTCAGGTCTGAAATTAAGGTTCAAATCTAGACTCTATTTTATTTATTTTGGTTAACTGCACTAATGGTCCCCAACTTCTACATGATATTTCATTTGATCATGGTCTTTTTTTTCTTTTAATCTTTAAACTTTATTAGTTCCTGATCTCCAGTATAATCTTGGCATATTTTCTGTTTTGCAGTTTTTAAAATTATTAGCGTTAAGCCAATGACATGCCACTAAGCTCTTCGTTTAAAATAAATAATGTCAACATCAACTGAACTTCAAAGATATATCAATATGAATAAGCAAAACTTTATTAAAATTGATGTAACCTACTATATCAGAAATAATTTAAATTTAAATTGCTTTTATTTATGTTTTTCTTTGAATTTGTGACATTAAGATGCGACACATTAGATACGACGAAACTATTAACATTTCAAAACAACGACACAACGTTAAATGAACCTTTTTCGTGAAGTAGTGCTATTTATACATTTCAAGAAAAAGCATAAACCCTATTATTTAAGATCATTACTGCATCAATTTCGTGTCATTCTTTTATAATATAAAATTTTAAAAAAATTTAATTACTAGGATGGTGGGTGCAAAATATATAATTTTTTTTGAGCAGTGGCCTTCTACGTAGTTGTGACATTACGTCATTGTGTCTCCAATTAATCAAATCCTCATTTTGAGAAAAAAATATAATATTAGTCAAAAATAATTAAGGATGGGATAGAGAGCATCAAACCAAAAATTTGATTGGTTAGAGACATAAATAACATAATATCATTGCCATATTTTAGATTTGTTTCGAGCTAAAATATTTTTTTTATATAAATACTGATTTTTTATCCTTTTCTCTTAACGCTCAAAAATTAATATTTTATCTTCTCCAAATTTTAAGTTAATGCACTTTGCCACACCATGTCAAGATTTTGCTATTGTTCCGTATATAGACTATAAATTATAAAAAAAATATTTTTTAAAAATAACAAAAAATATTTAAAAATAAATTTTTTATTATAAAAAAGTAAGAACATTTTGATTATTTCATCCTCCTTATTAATATGAAAACGTGACATTCTAATAATTTTACATCAGATAATTAAAAAAATATAATAAATTTATTGACGTCAGACACAAATAATAATAATTGAACTTAAATATTTCGAATGATGATTTAGGCTCAATCAATTATTACTGATCGAATATAAAATAAAAATTAAAAAATAAAAAATCTCTATTTTAACTTTTTTTATTTATTTTAAGTTGTACAGCTAGCATTTTCTTTTTCCACCGTCTCTCTGAGACACTCCTCCCTGACGGGTCTCTGATACCGAGAAGTGCCGCGTGGGCCCCACAGGTCGGTGTCAGAGCGGCGTGTATATCACACCAACCATTCTCATTAAACGTGTGGGGCACACCTGTCATCATCCCCACCCGCCACATATCACCGTTACA